>NC_056733.1:836254053-836554053 GCF_019279795.1 Protopterus annectens
CAAACCATTTTTTATTATTAAGTAAAGGACTAAAGTATATACCTAACAGTAGAGGGGATTTTACTCGTACAATTTTGGATGTCAAGTTATTTACAAGGAAGATCAACTTGGAAGTAATGGCTTCCAAGATGGGCTTTAATAGAGAGGGAGGGGGTGAAAACACACTGAGAAGAAAGTCCATCTATAACCCACCACTATACCCTCAAATAAAAAACTTTGAAAATATTATGATTGATTTAGTAAGGACCAAATATAACGGTAGTTGGGTACAATATAATTTGAGTAAGGAAGAGAATGAAATTTTAAAGGAATTGAGTAGTAATACATCCTTGAGGGTTATGAAACCAGATAAGGGTGGGGGGATAGTCATTATGGACAAAATTTTGTACGAAGGAAAGATGAATACTATCCTAAGAGATGAAACGAAGTATACAGGGGTATCATTAAACGAAATTAATGTAGCATACCATAGGGTTGATTCCATTCTACAAGATTTATTGGTAGAAAAAATAATAGATGAAAAAACTTTTAAATACTTGGAAGTCAAGAAACCTAGGGTAGCCACCATATTCGGAATACCGAAAATCCATAAAGATATGGGAAACCCACCCCTCAGACCAATTGTCTCAGCCGAGGGCTCTAAAACTGTCCCCCTAGCAAAGTTTGTAGATTTTAAGACCAAACACATCTGGGTCAACAACAAGCTAATTCTTAAAGATTCTTGGGACTTTTTGGGGGAACTAAATCAGGACAAGTTTAGAGATGACATTAGGTTCATCACAATAGATGTTATTGATTTGTTTGGAAGCATACCATACGCAGAAGGTATGAATTCATTTGAAGAGTCTGTGTTTGAAGATGTCAGTTTGAGTCTCAATGACAAGGTAGCGAGTGTGATATTAATGGACACGGTATTAAAATATAATTTCATTATGTTCAATTGTGAATATTACAAGCAGAAAACAGGGGTGTCCATGGGGAGAATGCCCCCACATATGCTAATATTGTACTTTCCAAATGGGAAGAGCAATTCATCACTAATTGCAAGTTTAAGGAACAATGGACATTGTACCATAGGTTCCTGGACGATATTTTCATTTTTTGGATTGGGAGTGAAGAAAGTTTTTTGGAATTCATGGAGTACATTAATCATACTACCAAGTTTTTGAAGTTCACCTATACTATCAGTACAGAATCATTGAAATACCTCGATGTAGAAATATACAAAAGGGCTGGAAAATTTGAGAGTAAGGTATATAGAAAGGAGACTTATGTCAATTCATACCTACATTATAATAGTGCTCACCCCTTACATAGCAAGAAGAACATAGTTAAAGGACAATTCGTTAGGGGTTCTCGAATGACATCAAATGACTCAGATTTTCAGGCGGAATGTAAGATACTACACAATATGTTCAAAGAACGAGGTTACCCAGAGGAGTTTATCAATAAACTTAGAAGTGAGGTAGAAAAGGGAAGGCTGGGTAGATTTGAACCCTTAATAGGTAAGGGGAATAAGTATAAAACTGGATCGGGGTATCACATAGAAACAGATAGTAAGAAGAATGATCAAGAAAGTTATAGGAGAAGTTTAGTTTTAGAATATAATAGTTCTAATACAAGGTTAGGTGATTTTTTCAAACAAGAATGGAAAAAATTTAGTACTCTAACCGATATAGAAGAGATACCCAGAATGGAACCTAGGATAGTATTCAAAAATCCACCTAATATAGGTAAAATCTTGGAAAGGGGAAACAATATGGTTAGGGATAGCAACACAAGGAGATGTGGGACATATAAGTGTGGAAGATGCCCACAATGCCCGTACATAATCAAGTAAGGCAGAAATATATATAGATAGCAGAAAGAGAAGGGTTACAAGTAGGACTTACTACAATTGTGATAGTAGGGGAGTTGTTTATATAGCAATTTGTCAGATATGTCAATCGTTCTACATTGGTAAGACTGAGAGATGTTTGAAACGTAGAATATATGAACACAATTATGATATTTCAAAAGCCAAAAATACCAATGCACTATACAAACATTGTAATGTATGCCCCGAGGCCAAATATGAATTTTTTGTTTTGGATCAGGTCAAGCCTGATAAAAGGGGAGGCCTCTGGGAGGAAATCCTGGAGAATAAAGAATTATGGTGGCAGGTGCATTTGGATTCTAACACTAGTCCAGGAATCAATGAATATTTGACTATAACACCCCTACTTAAAATAAGAGCTAACAAATTATAAAGTAGTTCAGATTATGGACACTAGAGGGCATTAATATAGAATGGCTTTCCAAGTTTCAATTACTAGATTATATGTGAAGAATTTAAAATTAAAATACGGGGTTTTTTTTTTTATTATATAAATTATTTTTGTATGCATATTTATTGAATTAATTTTATTTATACTTAAATTATTATATACAATCAAGTATTAATAGTTAGATGTCAGTTTTTAAACCGTAGAATACATATTTTTTAACTTATAGCACAAAGCACTTTAACATGAAAGGCATTAATATTAATGAATTAGATGTAGGGATTGGTGTGTTTGACTGAGTATGATAAGACTTATGACCAATGAAATTGTTCATTAATTATTTGATTCAGTACTTAAATGTGTGTTTAAAATTCATTACATTGTCTGATGAAGTCTTAGTGACGAAAACGCAGTGATTTTAAGGTGTATGTAAGAGCGTTTATTCTTTTACTGGTCTTGCTGTCTCGGAGACCAGTTAGCAGCGTGGTTCACCATTTTTAACTTTGTGAAATAAACTTCTGTGGATCTCTAAACAGCGTGCCCAGGCACTTTATTTGGTATATGTATGTATATATGTATATATATATATATATATATATATATATGTATATATACATATATATATATGTATATGTATATATATATATATATATGTATATATATATATATATATATATATATATATATATATATATATATATATGTATGTATATATATATATATATGTGTATATATATATATATATATATATATATATATACATATATATGTATATATATATATATATATACACATATATATATATATGTATATATATATATATATATATACATATATATATATATATATATGTATATATATATATATATATATATATATATATATATGTATATATATATATATAGATACATATATATATATATATATATATATATATATATGTATATATACATATATATATATATATATATATATACATACATCCTGGGACGCTCCCAACATTTTAGCGGACAGATTGAGTTGGGCTATTCTAATGCCATACAAGTGGTCTCTGAAACAGTCGATAGCAGAAGAGATATTCCTTGCATGGGGACAGCCTTTCTGCAATCTCTTCGCATCTCCTTCCAACATGAAGTGCAACGAGTTCTTCGCTCTGATTCCCTCACCAGGGGATCCCCCCAGAGATGCTGTAGTTGATGCTTGGCCCTCCTGGGTTACTGTACGCTTATCCCCCAATGTTCTTTTTGTTTCACTGTTGCAGTTATTACATTTGGGTTATCTGCCTGCAGGTAGCCCTCAGCCGGTCTGAATATCAGAGTCTTGGATTCCAGCGTCGGATGCTGTCTCTTCTTCCATGACATCAGGTCATCAGGGGTATAAAACAAACAGCCGACGCCATTACATCAGTCTTTCTTGCCGCGCGCTGCCCAAAGCAGAAGCAGTTCGCAGGTGCCTGTTGGTTGACTCCTGAAATTTTCCTTTTTGAGTTTCAGAACCAAAGTCTTCAAAAAAGCTAAGTACCCCATTGGGGATCCTTTTTCTTGCTCTTAACCGTCAGTAAAAGTTAACAATTGTCTTACCTGTGGAAAGCAAACACCTCATAAAGATTTTCATTCGTACTGCATTCCTTGCTTGGGCCCCAGACCACGATGTCCCTAGCTATTGGTTTTGTGCCTTGTTCAACCCCCGAACTATTCATCTTCGGTCTATATTTGCAGCAAATTATTTTGGTACTCTGTATAACTATCCAGAAATGGCTTTGGTAAGCCATCCAACTACCGATATTCCGAAAAAACGTAAGGATAAAGACAGAGACAGACCACATAGGTCCAGAACTGCCGACAACGCTTCCGTTAAGCTAGTCGCCAGTCCGCCGGTACTCAGTGAGGAGCTTTCACAGCCCCTGGTACCCACTACTACAGATTCGCAGGCCTCTACTGAGACCCATTCGGAGTCTGGTATGCCGCAAGATGCTTCTTCGACTATGGAACCTGCGGATGTCTCTACCTTGGATGGGACCGGAGCCACTGTGCAGGCACCAGCTACTGATGGTGTATTCAGGCCTACAGACTTGCATTTTAAACTGACGCCATCTTCTTCATCCAGGCCTAAAACTCGACCATGCCTAGAAAACCGACGTCCAAACTGCATGCTCAGGCCCATATGCCTAAAAAAACAAATGCTTAGAATGGCTGAAGACCTTATTACCTTAATTAGGGGAGACAGCCTTCCCTTACTAAGAGACCTAGAACTGATTTTCCTTCTGATTCTTTGATCAGGAATCTGATATTTCTCTTTCTTCTGATTACCAGGATTTACCCTTATCTACCTATGAGGATTCTGATGCAGAGGATTCCATTCTCTGTGCTTCCCCTCCAGAAGATTTTTCCTTTGGTGAAACCTTGCACACTCTTAGGGAGCATTTCCGCTGGGAAAGCCAGGATTACTCTGACTCCAAAAAGAGGCTTAGGGAATTCTTACTCCTCCCTCAACACAGGTCTTTATCTATCCCGCCTGTTCTGGACATTGTAGATCTTTCTTGGAATCTAGCCTTTCCCCAGACACTTTACCTGCAGCTCCCAGAAAACCTGACCGGTATTAGAGTACCTGACTCTCACAAGTTCCTCTTCAAGATTCCTGCTGCGGATCCAGAGACCATTTCCCAAGGACCAAAGGGCATTAAGGCTACTGCTGCCAGAAACCCTACCCCTTCTGACAGATTCTAGAGCCTTGGACAGATGGGGTAAGAAGGTATATACTTCTGCTACTTTGGCCATTAGGGCTTTAAATTGCCAGTTTCAAAGTACCAGCAGCATATTATGGGATTACTGGAACAGAAAATGATGTTGATTCCTGACTGTGCTGAACACAAACAATTACAGGATTTAATGCATGCTGCAGAACAAGTTGGTAAACATACTTTGCGATGTGGTTTTGACTCTTTAGAAGCATTTTGTAGGGCTGCTGTCACTGGGTCTGTACTTAGAAGGCATGCTTGGCTTAAGGGCAAAACATGCCAGATCATGTTAAAGCTAAATTACTGGATGCTCCCTTAAAGACCGCCTGTTTGGCAACAAAGCAGAATAAGTCCTCAAAAGATGTAGGAAAAAGCTAAATCTATGCAAACTGTTAAATATTTCCTGCAAGTACAGCCTCCCAGATTTAGTAGGCATTGGCCTTCAAAGAACTGTTCCTTTCCAGCCTCTTCCAGGCCTTCTCAGTCCAAACCCAAGAACAGCAGACCACCTAGGTTACATTCTCAGGCTACGCACAGTCCTAAGCAGTGGGGGGCTCCCACTTCGAAAGCAGAGCGTAGTAAGACACCACCCCCATGGGAAAATGGCACAATGACTTGACCTTAACCCTTCCAAGCCCTGCTCAGCTGCCTGCTCCCTTAGGAGGAAAGCTCACCTTGCATGCAAAAAACTGTGAACTCATTACCCAGGACAAATGGGTTTTGAATATAGTTTCCCAAGGATACACAGATTCCACTTACCCTACCAACTCCAAATGGTTGGCCCAGACCTACCCCTAAATCAGTGGGCAGAGGCTCAGCAGCAGGTTCTCTCTCTCCTAAGTATCAGAGCTATTCAACCTGTCCCAGCAGAAGAAAGGGGCAAGGATTTTATTCAAGACTTTTCCTGGTACCCAGAAAAGACAGCTCCTGACATCCTGTCCTGGACCTCTCTATTCTAAACACTTTTTTGGTAATCCCAAAATTCAAGATGCTAACACTTCATTAACTGCTTCCTATGCTAGGCAACGATGTCTGGTTGGCAACCTTAGACTTAAAGGAAGCTTACCTGCACATTCCAATAAGGGAATCTTGCAGTAAATATCTACGCTTCAGGGCAGGCTCCACGACTTTCAGTTCTCTGCACTTCCCTTTACCTTATTTACTGTGCCCAGGGTATTCACAAAATGTCTAGCTCCAGCCATTGCATTTTGCAGGCAGAGAAATATTCAGATATACCCATACTTTGACGATTGTGTGATTCAGGCAGAAAGCCAGGAATTGCTATTAAAAACATCTTGCATTTGTAAAGAAACTTCTAAACTCTCTGGGGTACACCATAAACGAAAAGAAATCTCACCTAGTACCCTGCCAACAAATTGTATTCCTGGGAGCAAGCTTGAACACAACTTCTCAGATGGCTTTCCTCACTCCAGAGAAACAAGTTTATTTGACAACCTTCTTCAAACTACTGGTCACAAAGACCCAACTATCTGCAAGGAAAATCCTGCAAGCCCTGGGGTTCGTGGCCTCTTGCATTCTACTAATTCCATATGCAAGACTGCATATGAGGATACTACAATGGTATGTAAAAAGCCTATGATGTCAACATTTCTCAGGACCTGAAATCAATGATTCCTGTCATTCCTTGCATAAAGACAGAGTTCCTTTGGTGGGCAGAGGCCTGCTACCACAACAAGGGACTCCCTTTCACTCTATCCCCTGCCGCCCAAACCCTAACAGATGCATCAGACTATGCATGGGGGGGGGGGGGGGCTCACTTGGCAGGGCAGTGCATTCAGGGCAAATGGAACCCAAGACAGATGCACCTGCATATCAACCAAAAAGAAATGTTAGCTGTACAGTATTCCCTGACACCCTCTCTTGCGCAGTATGATACTGCTGTATCCGTGGCACCTACCTCCCTGCTTGGTCAGTCAGCTGTATCACAGCAAGGGCTTCATCTCTGGTTTGGTTTAGAAGCTATAGTAACATTTATGGGTGATAACCCTAAAACACATTTTATGGTGGAACTAATAGAGTTCTGCTTGACCCATAATATTTTTGAATTTAATGGCATCTTATATCGACAACTTAAAGGAACAGCGATGGGGGCTGCGTTTGCCCCAGCCTATGCCAATCTATTTATGGGTCTTTTTGAAAACAAGTATATATATAATCATTCTTTTTTTAGGAAACATGTCATTGGGTACTATAGATTTATTGATGATTTAATTTTTATATGTAAGGGGGGATATGATTCATCTACTACATTTATTAATGATTTAAATAGTAATGAATTTGGTATCAAATTTGATGATACCTGTATAGGAGATAAAATTAATTTCTTGGATATTTCGTTAACTGGATGTAATGGTAATAAAATTATTACAAATATACACAGAAAATTTAATGAGATGAATTGGAAAATGTGTGGCACCAGTTGTCATCCGATACACACATTGAAAGCCATTCCCTATGGAGAATTCATTAGAATAAAAAGATTAAGTAGTGATGCCTCTCTAGCAGCTAATGAAGCTTTGAGAGCAGCTAATTTGTTTATTGATAGAGGCTATAACAAATCAAATGTTATGAATAGCTATAATGAAGTATTTGGTGATAAAAAATTTAAAAATAAATATAATATAGGGCAACATAATAATAAAGTACAGAATGGAGATAAATTATTTTTTGTAACTAAATATACTAACTTTTCTCCTATGATTAATAATATAATAAAACAATACTGGGATTTTGTCAGAAAAGAAATTATTTCACTGAAGAATGTAGAACTGGTGATATCATATAAGAGAGGTAGAAACATACAAGATTTTCTGGTTCACAGTGTGTATAAGGAAAAGCAAAACCCTATATTAATTAATATTAATGAAGTAGGCACTTTTTCATGCAATAAATGTTCTATATGTCCCTTTATAAATAAGGAAATAAGAGAAATTAATGGAAAAAAATTTACAAATAGAGCAAAATACTCCTGTCTTAGTACAGGGGTTATTTATGTTATTTTCTGCTCATGCAAGAAATATTATATTGGTGAAACCAAACGCACTTTATCTCGGAGAATAAAGGAACATGTGAGAGATGTGAGAAATAAAAAGATGAACAGCCCCATTGCAGAACATTTTAATAATGAACATGATGGTAGTTTAGAATGTATGAAAGTTTCTATTTTAGAACATGTACCATTACATTTTAATAATGTCACTCTTCAAAAAAATGTGTTAAGACAAAAGGAGTCTTTGTTGATTATGAAATATAATACTTTAAGTCCTTATGGACTAAATAAGGAATGTAACTGGCATAGTTTTATAAGATTAGTGTAACTTTAAAAGGTTAAAAGATAGTTTATAATTGAATAATTAATTGATTGCTTATATGTATTAATTGGTCTTTTTTACTATATATATTACTTCAAATGTGCTTTTTGTTCTTCTACTCTGTAAAGGCTGTTGGCCGAGGCGCTAAGAGAAGTACAATATATTTTTTTGTATTAAATATATGAAAGTTGAGCTGTTTCTCACTGGTATTCTTTTTTATAGTCATAATGATGTTGCATGACACATTTGTATCATCATCATCATATTGACCATGTATTTTACTTGCACAAGGGTCCACTACCAAATTTCAAAACATCGAACCTCTGATTACCGAAGTCCAGAGGATCGAGGTTTTGAAATATTGAAACTAAAATATATATATATATTTATCCAATTGCAGACTACAAGAGCAACAGGAAGGAGAAAGAGATACTCTTAAGTGCCGCCATTTTGATTTTTTCTTAATTTACTGCTCTCTGCACTTGTTTTTTTTTTTTTGTCGTTTTAATTTATCTGCATTTATTTAAACTGTAATTGCCTTAATATTGCTACACACTCAAGTGTGTGCTAGCTTTGTACTGCATTTAAAGTGTTTTTGTTACTGTCTTAACTGCTTTTCTGCAAAAAAAAAAAGTTCTAATCTTGTTTCCTGCTTTTCCTGTAACTAGTCTAGTCCAGATACATATTTGCTGTATCCAGGACTGTTTTGTAAGTTTCTGAGCCCCCAGATAAGCCTTCTAGCTTATCAGTGGGAGCGGTAAGCACTAGGTAGCCTATCTACCACAAGAGGAGTGGTTTCTGGTCCAGAAATTGTAGTTTATTGGACGTTTGGGCAGATGTTCATCGTGCATACTGCTGCAGTAATCACAGATGGGTTCTCTGCCGTCAGGCGGTCCCTCGGTCGGCCGAATTCCAAAGTCTTGGTCCGGCGTCGGTTGTCGTCGCTTTCTCTTCTGACGTCAGTGAGGCCAGAGTATATAAGACACAGCCGACACCATGTTCTTCAGTCTTTTTTGCCGCGGTGCCCGAGCAGAAGCAGTTCGCAAGTGCGGTCGGCCAGCTCCTGAATTCACGAATATTTTGGAAACCGAAGTCTTCATTAAAGCTGAGTACCCGTTGAAACTTTTCTTGCCTCAGACCGATGTCAGAAAAATTGTATTTCTTGTGGGAAGCAAATACCGCATAAGGATTTCCATTCCCTCTGCATACCTTGTTTGGGCCCAGACCACGACGTCTCGGGCTGTCGTTTTTGCGCTACCTTCAATAAACGCACTATTAAGCGTCGGGCGGAGTTCGCCCAGCACTACTTTGGTAAAGCTTTTGATTATAAAATGTCGTTGGACACTCCGACTACCGTTTTGTCCAAAAATGACAAGGAAAAGGACCGACACGCGAGGCCCGCGGTCCCCGCCGACACCACGCCAAAACAGGCTACACGTGGTCCGGTTCTCAGCGAGATGCCTGTGCAGTCCCTGACTACCGACGACACTCCTTTGGCGGTGTCCTCTGTACCCGAGACCGCTGGGTCCTCGGCCCTTTCCCAGACTACAACCGAAGCCTCTGCTAATGTTGAGCCTACTAATGTGGACAGGTCCACTTCCACCCATGGTGTATTTAGGCCCTCATCTTCTTTTTCAATTAAGGCCTTTACTAAATCTAAAGCAGCCAGGCATCCCACGAGGCCTGTTGCACAGGGGCCATCTCCAGGTCCCATGCCTAAAAAACAGATGCTTAAAATGGCTGAGGATTTAATTACTCTTATCAGAGGTTCTCAACCCCCTCCAGACAAGAGACCCAGAGTGGAGGAAGATTCTCCCTCTTCTGATCAAGGATCCATTTTATCAGAACATTCTGATGCAGAGGAACACTCTTACTCTCCTTTTGAGGATTCGGATGCAGAACAGTCCATTCCGTCTGTATCCCCTCCTGAGGATTTTTCCTTTGGGGAAACCTTACACACCTTGAGGAACACTTCCATTGGGAAGGCCAAGACTTTTCAGATTCCAAGAAAAGACTTGGGGAATTTCTTTTGTTACCTCAACACAGACCTCTGGCTATACCCCCTGTTTTGGACATACTGGATGATGTCTATTCGGAGGCTTGTCTGAACTCTGGTTCTCTGCCTCCTGCACCAGTCAAACCTGATAGGTATTACAGAGTACCCAGCTCTCACCAATTTCTCTTCAAAAGCCATAATGCTGACCCTGAAACCATTTCACAAGGCCCCAAGGGATTGAACGCCTCCACTGCCAAAATCCACTTCCTGCAGAAAGGGAATCAAGATCTTTAGAAGGTGGGGTAAAAGGTATATACCTCGGCCACCCTAGCCATGAGGGGTTTTAAATTTCAGTTTCATATGCTTAAATATCAACAGTTCCTGTTATCACAATTAAGGAACAAAATGTCTCAACCTGAACTACCAGATTTAAAGAGTTACAGGATATGATGCATAGTGCGAGACAAGTGGGTAAACACACCTTACAATGTGGTTATGATGCCCTAGAGGCCTCAAGTAGGCGGCAGCTACAGGATCAGTCATTACGCAGACATGCCTGGCTTAGGGAACACAATTTACCTGATCATGTGAAAGCGAAACTTCTAGATGCTCCTTTACAAAAGGATGTGCTGTTTGGTACTAATGCTGAGGAGATACTACGGAAAATGGAAGAAAAAGCCAAATCTATGCAAACTGTCAAAGCTTTCTTACAGGTCCAACCACCACGTTTTTAGCAGAAATTGACCTTCAAAAACTGGTCCTTTCCAGCCACTGACAAGCCCCAAAGAGGTAGATACAGGCGCTAGGGGCAGAGGGCAATCACAAGGATCATATAGAGGCCGACAATGGCAAACTCCAGCACCAAGAGGTGGCGAAGACAGTGCACAACAATACAGGAAGCAAACCCAATGACTCCCTCATTTCCATGCCAAGCATGTCTCAGCTGGCAGCACCTTTGGGAGGGAAACTAGCATTATTTGCAAGCAATTGGCATATTGTCACAACAGACAAATGGATCCAGGACATTATAAACAGAGGCTACAAATTTCAATTCCACACTCTACCAAAAGTGAGAGGCATGCCAAACCTGCCACAAAATCAAAGGGCAGAGGCACAACTGCAAATTTCAAAGCTCATAAGCATGAGAGCTATTCAAGAGGTACCTATTCACCAACAAGGTCAAGGTTTTTATTCAAGACTTTTTCTGGTACCAAGGAAAGGAACCGACTGGAGACCCATTTTGGACTTATCCATCCTAAACACATTTCTACTGCATCTAAAATTCAAGATGCTCACATTACAGCAGCTTCTTCCCATGCTGGGCAAGGGGTTTTGGCTGGTAACATTGGACCTCAAGGAGGCATACCTGCATGTCCCAATCAGACAAAGCTGCAGAAGATACCTCAGATTTCGTGCAGGTTCAATTCACTATCAATTCTCTGCATTGCCCTTTGGCTTATCTACTGCGCCCAGAGTATTCACAAAGTGCCTGGCATCAGTGATTGCCTACTGCAGATTTCAAGGGATACAAATTTACCCTTATCTGGACAACTGCCTGATCCAAGCGGACAGCAAGAACATGCTTCTGGAACATCTGGCATATGTGACACGGTTACTGCTTTCTCTGGGATATACAATCAACAAAGAGAAATCAAGGCTAACACCATCTCAGAAAATAACTTTCCTGGGTGCCAACTTGGACACAAACACCCAGATGGCCTACCTTACACCAGAAAAACAGGGGCAACTATCTCAGTACTTCAAAATACTAGCAAAAAGTACCAGGCTTACTGCAAGGAAAATCCTGCAGGCTCTGGGATTCATGGCATCTTGCATTCTTTTAACCCCATTTGCAAAGCTGCATATGAAACTTCAATGGTACCTAAAAAACCTATGGTCTCAACACAGTCACAGTTTGGAAACAATAATACCAATAATTCCATGTTTGCAAAAGGAATTTCTATGGTGGGCCCAAGCATGTCAAGCAAACACAGGCCTCCCATTCTGCAAGCCTCAAGCAAAGCAAGTCATAACCACGGGCGCCTCAGACTACGCCTGGGCGCACATGACATGACAGGTGCATTCAGGGCAAATGGTCTCAAAAGAAAAGCACCTTCACATCAATCAAAAGAAATGCTAGCAGTAATAAATGCAATTACAGCTTTCAAGGACTTCCTGCATCCAGGACAATTACTGATAAGAACAGACAACACCACGGTAATGTGGTACATAAACAAACAAGGAGGAACACATTCATACCCCTTGTGCAGACTAGCCATGACTCTTTGGAACTTGGCTCTGGAAAGACAAATCGAACTTCAAGCACAGTACTTGCCAGGATTGGAAAACACACTGGCAGATAATCTAAGCAGAAAAATGACAGATCCACACGAATGGAAGTTACATCCTCAGGTGTTTGCAGAAATAATCCAAGCATGGGGGAGGCCAGACATAGATCTTTTTGCCTCCCACAGGAATCCTCAATTGGAAAAGTTTTGTTCAAAGACCTTTCACCCAAAGGCCTGGAGAGTGAACGCCCTTTCATTCAGTTGGACAGCATGGACAGTTCACATTCCCACCTCTGCCTCTTCTGCCCAAGGTGCTTTTGAAAGCAAGAACAGACAAACCGAAGATGATACTGATTGCTCCAGATTGGCCAAGGCAACACTGGTACCCACTCCTGAGGAGCCTAACACATACTCCTCCCTGGTCCCTGCCTCTAATGCCTCTTCTGCTGACTCAGCACAGCTACAAAACTCTTCACAGTCAGCTGAAAACACTCAATCTCGCTGCATGGAAAATTCCTTAACACCACAACAGACCCTACTCTCCAAGGAGGTGCAGGATGTCATTTTGGAGGCGAGAAGGCCAGCGACTAGAAAGCTTACTCCGCAAAATGGAAGCGGTTTTGCTCTTGGAATGAGAAAAGAGGCCAGGACCATAGAAAACTGAACTTGCCTCAGGTATTACAGTACCTAAGCGGAGCTATTGAACAGTGGACTTTCTTTTTCTTCCATAAAAATCCATGCCTCAGCCATTTCTGCAGAATTCAACACGGATCCTCCTTTATTTTCTCACCCACTCTTACGACAGTTCCTCAGAGGGGCTAAGAATATAAGACCACCAAGGAAACAACCAATACCAGCCTGGGATCTTAATTACATACTAGAAAAATTAACATTGCCTCCTTTTGAACCAGCTGCCTCAACAGATTTGCAATATTTGTCCTGGAAGACCGCCTTCCTTCTGGCCATCACTTCAGCTCGTAGGGTTTCTGAACTACAGGCCCTCATGGCGGTGCAGCCCTTTCTCATTTTCCATCAGGACAGGGTTTCCCTTCGTACCAACCCATCATTTATGCCTAAAGTAGTATCCAGGGTAGCTTTAAATCAAGCCATACACCTTCCCACCTTTTACCCCAATCCTCAAAACAAAGGGGAAAGGCTGCTACACTCCTTAGACATCCATAGGCAGCTTCGTTATTATTTGGACAGAACAAAGTCCTTCAGGAAATCAGAACAACTCTTTGTGTCCTATGCTGTAGGGGCTCAAGGGAAGCCAGTTACAAAACAGACTATTTCAAAGTGGATAGGCCACTGCATGGTTTTGTTACTCCTATCATGGGAAATCTGTTCCTACAGGTATCAGATCACACTCCACCAGGGCCACAGCTACCTCTACAGCCTTCCTCAGAGGAGTTCCTACCAAAGATATTTTGGAGGCAGCCACTTGGAGTTCTGTACATACCTTCACAAAACACTACCGTCTACCTTTATATTCCAGAACAAGAGCAGGCTTTGCCACTGCTGTTTTGCAGGGCATTCTGGCTCAACCCAGTTCCTCCTAGTACCTACCACCCTGTACATAGCTTTGGGACTCTACCCATCTGTGATTACTGCAGCTGTATGCACGATGAACATAGTACAGTTTTGTACCTACCATAAATGTAGATGTTCGAGAGTAATACAGCTGCAGTACAGTTTCCCTCCCTCCTTCCCACTTGGTAAAGGCATGGGGCCTAACAACCTCTTCATACTACCTGACTGGGTTATCCTGCTATGTTTTATTTGCTTGCTACCACTGATTTTGGATTATATTGCATTGCTTGTATATGTATATAAGCATTATTTAGGTATTGCCTTCCTTCTGGGGGCACCTGACATCTGGGGCAAGAAAGACTGAAGAACATGGCGTCGGCTGTGTCTTATATACTCTGGCCTCACTGGCGAAGAGAAAGCGACGACAACTGACGCCGGACCAAGACTTTGGAATTCGGCCGACCGAGGGACCGCCTGACGGCAGAGAACCCATCTGTGATTACTGCAGCTGTATTAGCACTCGAACATCTACATTTATGGTAGGTACAAAACTGTACTTTTTTCCTTCCCATTCAAATTTATGGTTTAAAAGCCTGTGTTTGCGCACCATGCAGTGGTGCTCAGCTAAGGTAAACTATTACCAGTGCCAGAAAGTCTGCTCTTTAATTTTTCCCTTAGAACATGCTTGTTCTTTTACTACTTGCACTTCAATTAGCTTAATCAGCTAGCACTTTAACAGACATATGCTTAAATATCAACAGTTTCTGTTATCACAATTAAGGAACAAAATGTCTCAACCTGAACAACCAGATTTAAAGGAGTTACAGGATATGATGCATAGTGCAGAGCAAGTGGTAAACACACCTTACAATGTGGTTATGATGCCCTAGAGGCCTCAAGAGAGCAGCTGTTACAGGATCAGTCATTCGCAGACATGCCTGGCTTAGGGAACAAATCTTACCTGGATCATGAAAGCTAAACTTCTGATGCTCCTTTACAAAAGGATGTGCTGTTTGGTACTAATGCTGAGGAGATACTACGGAAAATGGAAGAAAAAGCCAAATCTATGCAAACTGTCAAAGCTTTCTACAGGTCCAACCACCACGCTTTAGCAGAAATTGATCTTCTAAAACTGGTCCTTTCCAGCCACTGACAAGCCCCAAAGAGGTAGATACAGACTACAAGGGGCAGAGGGCAATCACAAGGATCATATAGAGGCAGGCAATGGCAAACCCAGCACCAAGAGGTGGTAAGACAGTGCACAACAATACAGGAAACAAACCCAATGACTTCCTCCTTTCCATTTCCAAGCCAAGCATGTCTCAGCTGGCAGCACCTTTGGGAGGGAAACTGGCATTATTTGTAAGAAATTGGCATATTGTCACAACAGACAAATGGATCCAGGACATTATAAACAGAGGCTACAAATTTCATTTTCACACTTTCCAAAATGAGAGGCATGCCAAACCTGCCACAAAATCAAAGGGCAGAGGCACAACTACAAATTTCAAAGCTCATAGACATGAGAGCTATTCAAGAGGTACCTATTCACCAACAAGGTCAAGGTTTTTATTCAAGACTTTTCTGGTACCAAGGAAAGGAACCGACTGGAGACCCATTTGACTTATCCATCCTAAACACATTTCTACTGCACTAAAATTCAAGATGCTCACATTACAGCAGCTTTTCCCATGCTGGGCAAGGAGTTTTGGCTGGTAACATTGACCTCAAGGAGGCATACCTGCATGTCCCAATCAGACAAAGCTGCAGAAGATACCTCAGATTTCGTGCAGGTTCAATTCACTATCAATTCTCTGCATTGCCCTTGGCTTATCTACTGCCCAGAGTATTCACAAAGTGCCTGGCATCAGTGATTGCCTACTGCAGACTTCAAGGGATACAAATTTACCTCTTATCTGGACGACTGCCTGATCCAAGCGGACAGCAAGAACATGCTTCTGGAACATCTGGCATATGTGACACGGTTACTGCTTTCTGGGATACAATCAACAAAGAGAAATCAAGGCTAACACCATCTCAGAAAATAACTTCTTCCTGTGCCAACTTGGACACAAACACCCAGATGGCCTATCTTACACCAGAAAAACAGGGGCAACTATCTCAGTACTTCAAAATACTAGCAAAAGTACCAGGCTTACTGCAAGGAAAATCCTGCAGGCTCTGGGATTCATGGCATCTTGCATTCTTTTAACCCCATTTGCAAGCTGCATATGAGGAAACTTCAATGGTACCTAAAAACCTATGGTCTCAACACAGTCACAGTTTGAAACACATACCAATAATTCCATGTTTGCAAAAGGAATTTCTATGGTGGGCCTTCAAGCATGTCAAGCAAACACAGGCCTCCCATTCTGCAAGCCTCAAGCAAATCAAGTCATAACCACAGACGCTTTCAGACTACGCCTGGGGGCTTACATGACGGACAGGTGCATTCAGGGCAAATGGTCTCAAAAAAAGCACCTTCACATCAATCAAAAAGAAATGCTAGCAGTAATAAATGCAATTACAGCTTTCAAGGACTTCCTGCATCCAGGACAATTACTGATAAGAACAGACACCACGGTAATGTGGTACATAAACAAGGAGGAACACATTCATACCCCTTTGTGCAGACTAGCCATGACTCTTTGGAACTTGGCTCTGGAAAGACAAATCAACTTCACAGTACTTGCCAGGATTGGAAAACACACTGGCAGATAATCTAAGCAGAAAATGACAGATCCACTTAATGGAAGTTATATCCTCAGGTGTTTGCAGAAATAATCCTAGCATGGGGAGGCCAGACATAGATCTTTTGCCTCCCACAGGAATCATCAATTGAAAAGTTTTGTTCAAAGACCTTTCACCCAAAGGCCTGGAGAGGAACGCCTCTTTCATTCAGTTGGACAGCATGGACAGTTTACGATTCCCACCTCTGCCTCTTCTGCCCAAGGTGCTTTTGAAAGCAAGAACAGACAAACCTAAGATGATACTGATTGCTCCAGATTGGCCAAGGCAACACTGGTACCCACCCTGAGGAGCCTAACACATACTCCTCCCTGGTCCCTGCCTCTAATGCCTCTTCTGCTGACTCAGCACAGCTACAAAACTCTTCACAGTCAGCTGAAAACACTCAATCTCGCTGCATGGAAAATTCCTTAACACCACAACAGACCCTACTCTCCAAGGAGGTGCAGGATGTCATTTTGGAGGCCAGAAGGCCAGCCACTAGAAAAGCTTACTCCAAAATGGAAGCGGTTTTGCTCTTGGAATGAGAAAAGAGGCCAGGACCATAGAAAACTGAACTTGCCTCAGGTATTACAGTACCTAGCTGAGCTATTGAACAGTGGACTTTCTTTTCTTCCATAAAATCCATGCCTCAGCCATTTCTGCAGAATTCAACACGGATCCTCCTTTATTTTCTCACCCACTCTTACGACAGTTCCTCAGAGGGGGCTAAGAATATAAGACCACCAAGGAAACAACCAATACCAGCCTGGGATCTTAATTACATACTAGAAAAATTAACATTGCCTCCTTTGAACCAGCTGCCTCAACAGATTTGCAATATTTGTCCTGAAGACCGCCTTCCTTCTGGCCATCACTTCAGCTCGAGGGTTTCTGAACTACAGGCCCTCATGGCTGTGCAGCCCTTTCTCATTTTCCATCAGGACAGGGTTTCCTCTCGCACCAACCCATCATTTATGCCTAAAGTAGTATCCAGGGTAGCTTTAAATCAAGCCATACACCTTCCCACCTTTTACCCCAATCCTCAAAACAAAGGGGAAAGGCTGCTACACTCCTTAGACATCCATAGGCAGCTTCATTATTTGGACAGAACAAAGTCCTTCAGGAAATCAGAACAACTCTTTGTGTCCTATGCTGTAGGGGCTCAAGGGAAGCCAGTTACAAAACAGACTATTTCAAAGTGGATAGGCCACTGTATACGGTTTTGTTACTCCTATCATGGGAAATCTGTTCCTACAGGTATCAGATCACACTCCACCAGGGCCACAGCTACCTCTACAGCCTTCCTCAGAGGAGTTCCTACCAAAGATATTTTGGAGGCAGCCACTTGGAGTTCTGTACATACCTTCACAAAACACTACCGTCTACCTTTATATTCCAGAACAAGAGCAGGCTTTGCCACTGCTGTTTTGCAGGGCATTCTGGCTCAACCCAGTTCCTCCTAGTACCTACCACCCTGTACATAGCTTTGGGACTCTACCCATCTGTGATTACTGCAGCTGTATGCACGATGAACATAGTACAGTTTTGTACCTACCATAAATGTAGATGTTCGAGTGCTAATACAGCTGCAGTACAGGTTTCCCTCCCTCCTTCCCCACTTGGTAAAGGCATGGGGCCTAACAACCTCTTCATACTACCTGACTGGGTTATCCTGCTATGTTTTATTTGCTTGCTACCACTGATTTTGGATTATATTGCATTGCTTGTATATGTATATAAGCATTATTTAGGTATTGCCTTCCTTCTGGGGCCACCTGACATCTGGGGCCAGAAAGACTCAAGAACATGGCGCCGGCTGTGTCTTATATACTCTGGCCTCACTGACGCCAGAAGAAAGCGACGACAACTGACGCCGACCAAGACTTTGGAATTCGGCCGACCGAGGGACCGCCTGACAGCAGAGAAGCCATCTGTGATTACTGCAGCTGTATTAGCACTCGAACATCTACATTTATGGTAGGTACAAAACTGTACTTTTTTCCTTCCCATTCAAATTTGTGGTTTAAAAGCCTGTGTTTGCGCACCATGCAGTGGTGCTCAGCTAAGGTAAACTATTACCAGTGCCAGAAAGTCTGCTCTTCAATTTTTCCCTTAGAACATGCTTGTTCTTTTACTACTTGCACTTCAATTAGCTTAATCAGCTAGCACTTTAACAGACTTTTGTAGCATTTATTGTAGTACACTTAGGTTCTGTCAGCACTAGCTGTTCCTACACAGTAACAGCACCAGTCCTTATTAGTTATGACCACCCCTCCTGGTATTATTGTAGGGCAATTTCTTGTGTTTTGTCCTGCTAACCTGGTGTACTTTGACATTCTAAGCGTGACAACTGTCTAATGTCCACAAACAGTCCTCTCTTCTTACCTCCCAACACTCATACATGCGAGAGATACACTTATATCACCAAACTGGAAGCAGTGCACACTCCAACCAAAACCAGACTAGCTGGTCAAGAGGAGAAGGTCATAGGTTCATAAGTTCATAGATTAGTACTATGCAACTCACTACATAGAACACACAGCTCTCCAAAACACCAATCATCACAACCCACACACAGAAGCACAAATCATATACCCACCTTCGCGGAGGATGTCAATAAAATTTACCCAAACAACAGAGGCCCCCCGAGACAGAAACGTACTCGACCACCACAGCGCAGCACCAACTCCAGAACACACGGCTCACCACCACAGTGTGCCCCTCAACCTAAGCCCTTCAGGCAAAACACTTTGCCCAGTGTACTAATCATAGGACACTGAATTGTGAGGCACACCGATGTCCCACTCACTAGGTTGAACAAGGAGAAGGTGACAGTCAGTTGTCTGTCAGGAGCCAGGATCCGCCACATAACACATGCACTCAGGTCACTCCATGACAAGTATAAATATAACTCGGTCATTGTCCATGTAGGTGTAAATGACCTGGACTACATGAAAAGGATGTGATGGAACTCTCGGATTATGTGGCCCGGGCAGGTATGACCCTAGCCCTGATCAGTATTCTACCATCACCCAGAGTGATACCACAGTATGAGCAGAAAATTATTGACTTCAACAATTGGCTAAGTTTCCTTTGTCATTCTAAGGGGATCCAGTATCTGTCTGCCTGGGATAACATGATTGACGGACCTCGATGCTTTGACAGAGATGGCCTGCATTTGTCACCCCTGGGATTCCGAGTACTGGCTAAGGCTCTTGCCACCCCTGTAGTGCCTTTTTTAG
This sequence comes from Protopterus annectens, assembly GCF_019279795.1. Classification (NCBI taxonomy): domain Eukaryota; kingdom Metazoa; phylum Chordata; order Ceratodontiformes; family Protopteridae; genus Protopterus; species Protopterus annectens. Next base: position 836,274,173 of record NC_056733.1, read on the forward strand.
GCAGTGCTCCAAAGACCAAAATTCCACCATAGCAGCTACAAACAAATGCAATCTGAGGGTCATGCTGCTCAATGCTAGAAGTCTAAATCTCAAGATGCATTTGCCTGAAGCTCTCCTCAAAATGGAGAAGGTCGACATCTGTACTGTAACAGAGACCTGGTTTAAAGAGGTAGAATGCACCCCTGCGCTCCCAGGCTACAACTCATTCCATACCTTTCAGCCCCAGAATACGGCCGGAAGCTCCAAAGGCGGTGGTGTCTCCATATTCTTAAAGGATGCACACACCGCTAGACCAGTAGCCCAGCATACTGCATCCGAGATGCTTCAGGTACAACTAACACTGGGTAAGATGGATGCAAGTCATAGCCTGCTGCAGAACCCCAAACATGCCCCTAGACTCACTTCAAGTTCCTAAGCACCCTGGAATCTATCAAGGTCCAACCCAGTACTCTCATACTGGGTGACTTCAGCTACCCTTCCATCAACTGGGAAAACTATTCAAGTACCAATGTACAAGCCCAATGCTTTCAGGAAGTTATCAATTCCAATAACCTGGATCAGCTCATTTTGACCCCTACTAGAAGAAGCAATGTTCTAGATCTGGTTATCACCAACATTGGAGACCGTTGCTCCACACCTATAGTTAATTCCTCCCTGGTTAAATCTGACCACTAAGTGATCACCATGGAAATATCCATCTCGCCTATAACCCCCGCTAAGGTGACCACCCTGAAAAACTTCTCTAAAGCCGACTTTGGGCTCCTAAAAACAGAGGGGGCTAACTTCTCGGCACCCATGCCAATGGAAAATAGCTGCATGACTTTCGAATCATACACCAATACACTTTACAAGCACATACACAAATGCATGGACCTTGCCATACCAGATAGAACTAAGACGCTCTCCTCCAAAAAAGGAAGCCAATCTGGTGGTCCCCAGCCATCAATAAACTCTACAACAGAAGAAAGAAACTGTTACAGAAAAAATGAAGTCACAAGACTGGAAAACCTCCCTTATCAGTCTCAACAGAAAGCTGAGATCCCTTATCAAATCCTGTAAAGCCAGCTGTGAAGGCCGAATTGCATCTGAAGCTAAAAACAACCACAAAGCCTTATATAACTATATCAAAAACCTCCAGGGCAATACCCAGATTTGCTCTGAAATATTGCACAGATGGCACCTCCTATATCGAGCCAACAGATATAGCCAATGTACTGTCCATAGCCAATGTACTGTCCAACCAATTCAGTGCCAACTTTTACCCCCCCCCCCACCCTGGGCCCTAGCATAATACCAGAAGAAAGCCTGATACCCACCATTTCTGTGGCACAGGTAAAAGCTGCATTGTCCAAAGCCAAGAATGCAGCGTCCATGGGACCTGATAATATCCCTGGCTGCATCCTACATGAACTACAAAATGAACTAGCACCATATCTGTGTGCCCTGTTCAATCACAGCCTTACCTCAGGCACTACTACAGTCTTCCCACTCCATAAAGGGGGGAGCAACTATAGACCCTAGGAACTATCGCCCCATTAGCCTGACGAGTCTGGTATATAAAGCTATGGAAAGCATTATCATGGACCTGCTTAACAAAGATATAGGCAGTCTCCAAACTCTTGACCCCACACAGTTTGGCTTAGTCAAGGGGAGATCCTGCCTGCTAAACCTGGTTGACTTCTCTGAGGCAGTCACCAAGGCTGTGGATGAGGATAAGGCAGTGCATACAGCCTACTTTGACCTGGCCAAAGCCTTTGATACCATTCCCCACTCAGGTATCATTGATAAACTCACCAAACTAGGCATCAATCCTTGCATCACTAGGTGGGTTGCAATTTCGTTCACAGACAGGACCCACAGAGTGAAATTTGTGGATTCCAAGTCAGACTGCCTACCAGTCACGAGTGGCGTCCCGGGGCTCAGTCCTGGACCCTCTCCTGTTTGGCATCTACTTTTCAGAAGTCCAGGCCAACACAGAAGGACTGTGGCTGACCACGTTCACTGATGACTGCAAGCTAGGAGTCATTATCAACTCACTAAGTGATGCAGACATCCTACAAAAAGGCCTCTCTCAGACCAGTGACTGGTGTCAGAACCATGGCCTGAAGCTTAATGCCAAAAAATGTTATAATCCACTTTGGAAAATACTCAGTTCCCATGAATTACCATGTTGATGGGAGCCCACTGAACACTGAAGGGGCCATAAGAGATCTGGGCACCAGGTCGACAGCCACCTCACCTTCGACCACCACATTGCCAGTGTGGTCAGAAAGTCCTTCTACATGGCACATCTTATAACCAGAGGTTTTGCATCCAGAAAGAAAGAGGTCATCATCCCTCTCTACTCATCCCTCATTAGACCAGTCATCAAATATAACGCCCTGTTTGGCATGTACCTGACCAGACACCTACAACACCTGAAGAGGCCACAAAGGTACCTCACAGAAAGGATCCTAGGCCTTAAACACATGGCCTACACGGCCAGACTCAAGAAACTTCAGCTGTTCTCAGTCTCTTATCGTCTACTTAGAGGTGATCTCTGCTTGACTTACAAAGCCATGTCCGACCCAACCTTACTTGAAATGCTACACCTAAAGAGATCCCAGTCCCCCTGCGCCACACGCTCCAGAGATCACAACCTCATTACCATAATTAACAGTGCATGCTGAAGGTACAGGTTCATCTCCCAAAGACTGCCCATACTCTGGAATAAGCTTCCCATTCATACCAAGCAGAGCACCTTGCTGACCTTCTTCAAGAGAAATCTTGACAAGTGGGTGGGTAACAGCTCACCCCCCAGGGATCACTCCAGTTCCCCTATTGGATAGGAGCACTGTGAACAAACATCAGATAGCACGGCGCCTGGGCAGTTTTCTGGGGGCTAGGCTTGTAAAGGCTCCAGGGCCATTAGCCTAGTACACACCTATGAAAATGTTAAAACTTATAATTTCACGTTTTTGCAGGGGCCCCCCACACTCCCTACTACTTAAATATAGCAACTCCGAGATCGCACTACAGTGAAGAGAACGCACTACAGTGAAGAGAATGGTAAATTTCCCATTCTGTACTGTATGGCGATCTCCATTGACGAGTTTTGATATTTCAAAATCTCGATCCTCTGGGCTTCGGTTTTGAAATTTGGTAGTGGACCCCTGCACATTACATACTTTGACGTGTAAAGATGAAGCCCAGTCCCCTTCCCTTCATAGAACAAAAATAATGCCTTAATATTATTGAACTTTTCATTCAGACATATTGTGATTATTAATGTTTGTCATATTGATCACTGCGTTAGCTACATGGGTTATATCCTTCATAGGATATAACAGCCAGTTGGCTTCCAAAGCTTCAGAGCACCTCCCATGCACTCAAACCATCAGTCAGCTCGAACTGAGGTAACTAAAAAGCCAGGATTGGGTGTCGAGCCATTTAGAGCTTTCTTACTACCAAAGTTTATGCTCCTATAAGATGTTTGAGGATCGACAGTCGACTTATTTGCCCAGCAAAGGAGCAGCACAAATTTTCCAAAAAATTTTCCATTAAAAAGAATATTTATTTTATAACACTTTTCCTGTTTAGGAAATGTTTTAAAGCTAGGAGTTTGTGTTTTAATGGAAAGTCATGAGACTGCAGTTTTAAATGAACGAGCTCTTTTTTCCTGTCAGTTTAAAAGTTGTTTAATGTGATTGAAACCCATTTTTTTTCTGTGGAGAAATTGTTTATTTTACTTTTTAGGGCTGACAGAGTATTTTAAAGTGCTTTTTTACCATGATTTATGTAACAAGTTGACTTTTTAAAGACATTTAATTTTATTGGCTCTTGCTGCTTGTTTTCCCCAAGAAAAGGGGTACCATTTTCAGCTTAAACATGGAACAAACCGTCAGTCCCATGGCCGGTCCTTTCAGCCTTAAAAAGAAAAAGTTAAGCAAACAATCTTTGCCCACCACAGCAGGCAGGCAATTTGCCTCAGCCACAGATGGGTGACTCCACTGTGGCCATTAGTTGTACCTCAGATCACTCATCTTTTTCACCGGATCTGTCTTACCTACAGCCACTATGGACCAGGGGTTAGCCATGTCCTCTGCAGCTGTTGGGATGCCCTCAGTGGCCAAGGAAGAGCCACTGTTGTCAGTCTTGGGACAAGAAAATAAAACTGCCAACAAAATACAGGTAAACATACGTTTAAATGGAAATGGCAAGGGGGTTCCAAAACCAAACCAGTACAATCTATCATCTCAAAATGACAATTTAAGGGACATTGCCCCCCCCCCCCCACAGCATTTTTCTTCCAGAAAGTTTGAATCCCCACTTCTGTTTGGCAACATATAGTTTCAGATGAATGGGTTCTGAAGATCATCCATCAAGGCTACAGATGGCAGTGAAAGGAAAATCCTCCATTTCAGGGGGTAATGTCATCCACCAGACTCTTATTTACACTTGTCCTTCATTATATGCTGTCCCAGAGTGTGATAGAACCAGTTCCTTGTTCCCAGATGGAGAAAGGTTTTTATTCATGGCTGTTTTTAGTGCCAAAGAAAGAAAATTCCTGAAACTCAGTTCTGGATCTTTCCTAACCCCCTTTGTGATGGTTCCCAAATTCATAATTGTCACTTCACAACCTGTTACCTTTTCTTCTTCCTCATTCAAGTTTCCTGATAACACTAGCTTTAAATGGTGCTTGTCACGTCCTTATTCATCTAGGCTTCAGGTGTTTTTTAATGTGATCTAGACACACAAAGCCTTATCAGTTCTCTGCCTTATCCTTTGGACTGTCCACAGCACCAAGAGTGTTCACAAATTGACCAGCTTCAGTTACAGGTCATTACAGGCTACAAGGTATTCGTATTCTTTCATATTTAGATAACATGCTTATCTTTCCAGAGTATTTTTCCAAGTGTCAGGCAGCTCTCACTTGGGTGAGGGATCACTTACTCAAGCTGGACTTCCAGGAGAACATTCAAAAGACTTTGTTTTGACTCTTCACTCAGAATTATCTTCCTGGGGTGTCAGCCTGATGCCTAGGTTCAAAGAACTTTTCTTCCACAGAAAAAAAATAGATCTTTATCTAGTTCTATTTCTAAGGTTTTCCATTTGGACTTGGGTCAGTGCAAGAGAATGCCTCAGGATTTTGGGTCTCATGGAATCTACCATTCTTATGATACCCCTGACAAGGCGCCATGTAAGAAAGATACAGTAGTATCTGAAGTTTCTCTGTTCCCAGCACCAACATCCTTTGTCTTTTTAAATTCCAGTACCCCCCCCCAGAAGAGATGTCCAGGTTTCCCTTTCTCCCTCCCCTGCTCCAAAGCAGTCACCACAGATGCCATGGACATTGCTTGGGGAGCAGTTTCAGGAGAGAAAAAATGCAAGGTGTGTTGGATAACAAGAAAGACACAAGCACATAAATTTAAAAAAAATGCTTGCCCTGATTAAGGCACTCAACTTTCTGAATCATCTTTGGTCCCCAAGAACTCAAGTTGTTATAGACGATACCACAGTCCTGTGGTATATCAGCAAGCAAGGAGGAACCAGGTCATAACCCCTTTTTTCATACTAGCCATGTTAGCTTGGGATATAGCTTCACAGCAGTCTTTCTCTACAGGCATCCTTCATTCCATCAGAGCAAAACTGTGTGGCAGACAAGCTGAGCAGGACAAGATCAGATCCTCACAAATAGAAACTAGATCTGGGGTCTTCCAAGATATGACCCATCTTTGGAGAGTTCCTCAAGGAAACCTTTTCCCCTCCTTTCTGAACAATCAGCTGGCAACATTCTTCTCCAGGGCTCCATGCAAGAAGGCCCGGAAGTCAGATGCCTTTTCTTTTCCTTGGTCAGGAATGTTCCTATATGCTTTTCCACCCTTTTCACTCGTATCATGGGTACATCTGAAGATTCAGAAGGAATCCACCAAAATCATTGTGGTGACCCCCTTCCGACCTGACTGATCATCTCCCTTTTGGAAACGGCCAGGGTCAGTTAACACAAGCTTCCTCACTGACTGGATCAACTCGCTGAAGAACAGGACTGTTTGCTACACCCTGACATCAGTCAACTTCAGCTGGCTGCCTGAATGATATGGTTGTAATTCCTTTAGACACCTGTTTACTGAGGATATGTAGCAGGTACTATGGAGGTAAAAAAAAAAGCCTGCTACTAGAAAAGTATGTCTTAATAAATGGAAAATGTTTTCTAGTTGGTGCCAACAACATAACCAACACGCATTTAGCGCTAGATGTTCTCTGGTTTTATGATGATCGTGTGTTACCATCTGATAGCCTTTCTTACTCCTCCAGCAGGGTTCTTTTATCAGCCATTTCAGCATGCCTGCCATTGCATCTTCTCTTTGAATGCATTCTCATCTTAAAATGTTGAGTTTTGCATAATAGGCTTCCAAGAAAACCAGTGGCCCCTCCTTAGAATCTTAATTTTGTGTTTGAGTAGCTAACACTTGCTCCATTTGAACCATCTAACCTGCCTGACTTGAGGTTTTTAACATGGAATGCAGTTTTACTGATTGCTGTGACCCCTGCAAGATGGGTTGATGAGTAAACCCTGTCTCCTTTTTCATAAGACAGGGCTTCTTTGAGAGCTAGTTATTCTTTTATGTATAAAGTAGTATCCAAGTTTACTTTAATCCAAGCTATCTCCCCATTTTCTTTCCTGAATTTAAAAATGAGGGAAAAAGGATGCTCCATTTCTTGGATGTCCATAGACATTTTGAGTACTTGTGAGAACTAAATCTTCCAAATCTTTGGATTAATTGTTCATTTCTTGTGAAGGTAAGGAGGAGGGACAACTTGTATCAAAACAGACTATTTCCAAATGGTTGTCTACATTTTGTTATACTCAACAAAACTATTCCAGGTAGGGTCAAAGCATATTTTACCAGGGCCTTGGCTTCATCTGTGGCTTTTTGGAAAGGGTTGAATTGTAGAAGTATTCTGGAAGCTGCAGCTTGGTCACCTGTATGTACTTTTAAAAAGCACTATAAGGCTGATTCCTTCTGTGGGTCTAGATCAGTGTTTGCTAGGACCAATTCTGCAGGAGCTCAGGGACTCTTCTCTTTCCACCTTCCAAATGTAGTGTGCTAGGGTAATCTACCCATATAGCTAAGGCTACCATTATGTAAGTAAACTTGTCATTACAGTAGATGTTAGAATGATCACTGCTGCAGTATCTGCTTCCTCCTGCCATCTGCCTTATTTGGTATGTTGTTTATGCTTGAGTGTGAGCATTTATCATCAGCCCTGGCTTTGTCCTGTCAGGGCTCAGCCTCCCTCTGTCTGTTGGCTTGAATGGTCTGAAGAGCTTGGTGCTCAAACTTGTCTTTTTTAGTCAGCTCAGCTCGAGCTGAGTGACAGGTTGTGTGGAAGGGGTGCACTGAAGCTTTGGAAACTGTCCAGCTGTTAAGCTGCTAATGCCTTATTTGTTTATTTATTAAATATTTGAATATGTACTGTTTTGGTAAGTTTACTTGTATATTTGTATTGTCCTTCTTAATAAAGTAAGAAATCTGATGTGAAAGGAACATAACATACAGTAAGTAGTACAGTCTTGTCTGCATTCAGGGTACTTCATTTACTCCTCAAACAGGCAAATATTACCTAGTCCTTTAGCTCATGATAACTGAATGCTGTGGTCATATCCCACCCAGTCAGTTAACCCAATCTTATCAAGCATAATGAATACTGACCATAAAAACAGCTGTCAGCAGTAAGAATTAATTTATTTAGTTTACATTTCTTTGCCGGGAAGGTCCGACTGGAATAAGACCCATTTTCAGCGGAGGCCCGGGAAGAATAGCTCCACATACAGATCATCTTTTATAAAAAATTATACAAAACTTGTACAAGAAATTGTACAAAAAATGTACAAGAGTAATAGTACACCATAAGTTACATTCTATGCTTTTATAGCTGACATTTGTATTATACAAGTAAGTTTACAGTTAAAAAGTGTAGTTTTTGAACAACATTAAAGTTAAATGTTTTGTCATACTTGGTACTACCCCCCTGTAGCGTTAAGTTGCACTGTTAAGTGAGAAGAAACTACCCCATTAAAACAATTACCACTTTAGCTGTTCAGTTAACCAAGCAGACTAAAGCACAGCATCTCTCACTTTGGTTTGTAGGTAAGTACGAGGCTAGCTGCTCTTGTGGGCCATTTTAAGAATAGCCAATTTCCCTTTTTGTGCTCAAAATACCATTTGGTTATAGATTGGCATTACCTATCCCATGTATGATGCAGATAAGTGCAGTCCGGGTCTGAACTGTCTGCAAACAGCTACAGTTAACTTTGAACCTAACACCACTCTTAAGTATTCAACTGCGGTACCACCTTTAACATTCCTATAAGAAAAGTGCAGTCTGGGTCTGAACTGTCTGCAAACAGCTACAGTTAACTTTGAACCTAACACCACTCTTAAGTATTCAACTGCGGTACCACCTTTAACATTCCTATAAGAAAAGTGCAGTCCGGGTCTGAACGGTCTGCAAACAGCTACAGTTAACTTTGAACCTAACACCACTCAAGTATTCAACTGCGGTACCACCTTTAACATTCCTATAAGAAAAGTGCAGTCCGGGTCTGAACTGTCTGCAAACAGCTACAGTTAACTTTGAGTATGTGTCTAACTGTTTGAGCCAATCTTCATTTTCCCCTGGAGAGCACTGTGCTTTAGCTGTAAGCAGCCCCCCCCACCCCACCCCACACCCCCACCACACACCCCCCCCCCCACCACCACCACCACACACATCTTTCACTTTCTCTTATTCCCTTCTGTTAGCAAATAGTACCCATAACTGATCAATACTGTGTGTTTGTTTATTTAAACTATACCACAGTAGCCTACTGATACAAGGTATCCTGGTTTTCCACCTGAGAAATTAAGACAAGACTTACAGTTTCAGAGCAGTCCTTGGTCAATTGTGATTGTTCTTAACGCATACTTTTCTTGCTTTGGCTCATTAGCAGCAGCAGTACAAAGAACTGCCTGCTCACACCCTTGTTCTTCCCTCCCCTTCCCTGTTTATTACCTTAAGACAATCCCAGAGTTAATAAATATTACCTGTGGCAGGCACCATTTGTAAAACTACAATCCACTCTGCTACAGGCCCCATGAAGGCTCAGTGTCTCTCCAGTAAGTGTTTTACAACTGTAAATGCCTATTTATGTTGAATTGTATTAGACATTTTACAACTGTATATGTTTATGTTGAATTGTGTTAGACATCTGATATGTTTTATGCTTTATTTTTGATGTTACTATGGCATGCACCAAGTTGTTACTAGTATAATAGTATGTATGGTCTATTTGCATAGCTGCACCTTGTTCACTAATATTATTCATGTAATAGTGTTGTGTGTAGACAGCTCATACTAGTGTCTAAATTCTTTCTATAAGTTTGTGCTGTTACTGGTGGATAGAATCACATTAGAGAACCACGACAGATTGCTGCTCGCTATATTTTTATCTGTGGCTGCATAACTGTCTGTCTGGTTTTTGTTTTCTAATGTTCTTCCAATTGGCTCAGTATCTGCATATACTAAGTAGTGGTTCAGGACATTGCATGTGGTAGCTATTTGCTCAGTGTGTTTTTTATAATCTTTATAATATATATTTACCATCTCAAAAGTGCTTACTCCTCTCTGTACTCTTCTTTTCTAGACCTAACACCACTCTTAAGTATTCAACTGCGGTACCACCTTTAACATTCCTATAAGAAAAGTGCAGTCCGGGTCTGAACTGTCTGCAAACAGCTACAGTTAACTTTGAGTATGTGTCTAACTGTTTGAGCCACAATCTTCATTTTCCCCTGGAGAGCACTGTGCTTTGGCTGTAAGCAGCCCCCCCCCCCACCACACACATCTTCCACTTTCTCTTATTCCCTTCTGTTAGCAAATAGTACCCATAACTGATCAATACTGTGTGTTTGTTTATTTAAACTATGACCACAGTAGCCTACTGATATAAGGTTATCCTGTTTTTCCACCTGAGAAATTAAGAAAAGACGTACAGTTTCAGAGCAGTCCTTGGTCAATTGTGATTGTTCTTAACACATACTTGTCTTGCTTTGTGATTGTTTCCAGCCCCTCATACAAGAACCTAACAGGGTCTCTACCCGCTTCCCTCCCGCCCCCAGTGGTCCCACCTTTATTGCACTCAAACCCCTCCCATCTTTCCAATAGCCAACCACAGTGCTAACCCAACACTACCTCCTCCATATTCCCTCTACTATCACACCTCCTCAACTGACATGTACAAGCATACCTTTCCTTTGCTCACTGCATGCACTCTCCTTGCATATCTTACATCCTACCAAAGCTCCATCATTCTCCCACTCAACCACTACCACTGTACTACTACTCACACCACCACCCATGTCTCACCCATACTCAGCTCCCCTCCCACCAGCTCAAGAACCATCCCTATGCACCCCCCACGTATTCTACCAACTATAAAGCATCCCTACAACTTAATATAGTAACCCTCCCACCATACCTATTACCCACAGAGAAAATCATAAATTTTCCCTTATAAACAAACACATTCAAAAACTGAGAAAACTAATAATTTCATGCATATCAAAACTAGCCCTAAGTGGAGACATCCACCCCAACCCTGGCCCTACCATCTCCAACCCCAATCCTCATAATCAGACTAGAAATCACAACTTCTCCCATATTACAGCCAATAGAAAGCCAAGTGACTTCCTTCTACTAAGCCTAAATATTAGAAGTATATCCAACAAAGTCCATGAACTCCATGCCACCATAGACTTATACTCCCCAGATATAGTCGTCCTGACAGAAACCTGGCTAAAACCTCACATTACCAGTGAGCAAATACTCCTTACAGGTTACGGCATACTAAGAGTAGACCGGCTAAACAAAAAAGGAGGTGGTGTAGCTATAATATTTAAACAACATCTAAACATCCAGATCTTAAAATCATCAGCACCACAAACAGGCAATGAAGAAATAATATATACCAACCTCAAAATTAACCGAAACAAAACCATCAACATAATTGGATGCTACTTCCCACCTGGCCAAAACATCCCTCCACTAGAAAACCTCCTCAGCTGGTCTACCCACCATCTCCCCCAAAAAACTGTCATCTTGGGTGGTTTCAATATTGACTGGCAATCCTGTTCTGGCAACAATCCATCCCATCAAGTACACCTTCATGGCTTCACCCAACTAGTCCAGTCACCAACAAGGATAAATAAAAACTCCAGCAAACAAGCACTCTACCCTGGATTGGATACTAGTCAGTAAGAACCCCTCAGTCATATATAACAGGCTGCTTATCAGATAGCCTCAGTGATCACTCCCCAACATTCCTACTCAAAAACTACCTGTACCAAGCTAAACCTGTCGTCTATCGTCAAATACGTAAAAAAATAAACTTTAACCCACTCACATTCATCTCATCCCTCAAAGAATGTAACTGGCATGCTCTAAAGTACCTCAGTCTAGATGACGCAGTTGAATCTTTTAATACTACCTTCCTGAACATCCTTAATTACCATGCCCCCATAAGATTTTCCAGAACCAAAGCACAACCCTCCCCATGGCTACAGAAAACCACTAAGTCAGAAATGAAAAACCGGGATAAAGCCTAGGAGCACTGGCGCAAAACCAAAACCCCTGCAGCTAAACAGAAATTCCTAGAACTACGCAATAGAGTCAAAAAGCTAATAAAACGGGACAAATTCCAATACTACCAGTCTGCCCTAGACTCCTCACAACACAGCCCCAAACAATTCTGGTCCTCCATAAACTCCATCCTCCACCCAGGTAAAATCAGTACCCCTCCTCCTAACATCCCTCACTCCTCAGAAAATATTGCTACCTCATTCAACACACACTTCACCCAAACCATACTATCACTAGCTAAACAACACAACCCCCCTCTCCTCCAACCCACACCTTCAACTAGTAATCTCCCCACTGCCTTCTCTTTTTCTCCTGTACCTACCTCCAACATAAAAAAAACTCTGAACTAAACTTAAACCCACCAAATTAGCAGCAGACAACCTCCCAAGTGAATGCCTACAAATCGCAGCTGATGCTCTGGCCTACCCAGTATCCATCTTGATTAACCGATCTCTGTCAGAAAGTTACGTTCCCACATTGTGGAAAGTCTCATATATAATTCCCCTCCACAAAGGCGGACCCTCTGCAGAACTAACCAATTACCGCCCCATAGCTGTTCTCTCTCCACTCTCCAAAATACTAGAGAGATGCATACACTCTCAGGTCTCACAGTACCTCCTTACTAACAACCTCCTTTCCAGTACTCAGCATGGTTTCCGACCAAACCATAGCACCACCACTGCCTTACTCTCCTTTACAAACACTATCCTTCAGCATAAAAACAGTGGCTATCTCTCCTCTGCTACTTTCCTAGACCTGTCCAAAGCATTTGACATGGTCCCACACAAACAACTTATCTCTGTCCTCAATAACCTATCCTTCTCACAATCAGTCACCAACTGGTTTCAGAGTTCTGTCTGACCGCCAACAATCCGTTGTATGGCAGAATGACATATCTCCCCAACTACCTGTCTCCATAGGGGTTCCCCAAGGATCCATCCTTGGACCCCTACTTTTCTCTGTTTACACCAATAATCTAGCCTCTGCCACCAAACATGGCACACTCATCCAATACGCAGATGACTCTACCATCATCTGCTCAGCCCAGTCCCTACCCAAACTGCAAAAAGTCACACAGGAAGCCTTTTCCTCTGTTGAAACATGGTTATCCGATGCCCAATTAATACTCAACCCAAACAAAACTAAACTACTCGTCTTCCAACCCACCAAACATACTCAAAACATCTCTCACTTTAACATCACAGCAAAAGACAACACCACTATATACCCAACTGAACACACCAAATTGCTAGGAGTGGAAATAGACAATAAACTAAAATTTGACATTCACATATCCATGACCATAAAAAGTCCACAAAAACTAGGAGCATTATACAGAAATAAACAATTTCTCACCAAAGCAGCAAAGATTTCAATAGCAAATTCCCACCTTATCTCCACCCTACTTTATGCCTCTCCAGTATATACTAACCTAAGGCAATGTGATCTAAACAAGCTAGAGACCTGCTACAACAAAATCGCAAAATTCGCCACAGGGGCATCCTACCGTAGTCACCACTGTCTCTCACTTGCTGAACTGGGCTGGCTTGAACTCCCTCACCTCCTTCAGTGGTATCAACTCACTCACCCACAAACTAGTAAACCATCCACTAAATGTCCCATCCTTCCAGAATCTACTCCAACCCTATCGCACCACCAGACCACCAAGATCCAGCAACAAAAATCACTTGCAGATCACTAAAGCCAATAACTCTGCTGGTGAAGCACTATTCTCTTGCACCATAGCCAAATTATGGAACTCACTCCCACCCACAATTACCTCCGTACCATCATGCACCAACTTCAAAACTTTATTAAAAGCGCACCTAAAAACATGCTGGCTATGCCCTTGCAACTCCCACTCTAATATCATCCACCCCATCCAACTACTACCTTTCTTTCACCTCCACTAACTACCTTGATGATAGCAAGCTCAGATGCTCATAAGCCTAGTACTTATTGTACAGCAGGAACTTCTCATCGTTACATTTGTTAATGCCTGTCATGTACTTCACAGATAAAGATTCTAGTTGTCTACTGATGTACTATGTTCTTCATCTGTAAATATGTTGTAAGTAATTTCTGTGTTAAATTGTTAATCACTATGTAATCCAATGTAACTACTGTCTGTTTATTTTACTGTGGAGCTTTTCTCCCCGGGCCTCCGCTGAAAATGGACCCATGTCCAGTCGGACACTCCCGGTCAACAAATTTAAATAAATAAATAAATAAATGATTATATATTGCCCCTAATGAGGATAACTGGGATCATATAGTAGATAGGTTTGAGGGGACCCATGCATGGGATAAAGTATTTAGGAGTTGCAACTGTCCATGCCAGTCCTGGGGTAAATTTTTTGCTTCCCATCTGTAGATATAAGTTGCGCTTTAAAATGGACAGGAATGAACTTTGTTTTATGTAGATGGAGCGGCCTTTGCTCATCTTACAATATTTTTTTTATAAGGTCCATCAACTTTCTTGAGGATGTATGGCCAAGTCTGTTCAGTACTTTGGTAGCCCCCCTCCCTGACAGCCAGAGTGAGAAACAAGTTATTCCCCAGCACAGCAAATAGCCCATTATAACACTTAGGTCACACACCTTATCCTCTATTAGAGACCAGTGAAGTCATTACTACTACTACTATAAAGGGGCCAAAAACAAGTTGATAACTATAACAGTTCTCATTTACAGTTGTAAGAATCATTGCTTTCTACAGTCCTATAAACTGAACTAACAGTCACGCAACACAGTCTCGTATACTAGGGCAAGGGGTCAGAATTCTCTGGCTCTCCCCCAGAGAGTGGGTTATACTGGTCAAGACAGAAAACCTGTTAGTTCATTAACCAAGTAATGGCTTTCAAGCAGAGCTGTGGACTGCCCTTGCAACTCATGTTATCACAGGTGGAAGAGCCCGTCAACCCTAACACATCCAGCACCTCTAGAACAGTGTGTGGTCGTTATGTTGTGCCCCCCCATATTGTACACATTCATCCTTCTATCATAAAATTAGCTTAGGTAGTATGTACTTATGATTCAGTGTGCTTAGTACAGTTGCAAAACTGACTGTTTTCTCAAATGTAAATCCAAGCTGTTCAAGAAAGGTTGTAGAAAGCAAATGCTTCATTTCACTTGCGTGTTCAACCTTACGTGCTTGCAAGGGATGAAACATACCACACAACCTTATTCAGAGCCACCAATACATCAGAATGTGCCCATTTGGAAAAAATGCTTTCAGAATCACTAGACAAGTCAAATAAGATATGAAAATCTTCGTAAACGCTCACGAGTTCAAATTTGAGCCTGTTGTCTAATAATTGTTATCAACAGATACTTTATTGGGGGACAGCAGAGTAACTTTACAAGGTTTCCAGAGTTTCAAAATTACTACTTCCAATCCTAAACTTGTTGCAGTACAAGTACAGTACAATGTTACCCTGTGTTTAGGATGAACCAGGCCGTTTCATTTTATTTTGCACAAAAGCCATACAGTCTCTATACTTTTTTCTGTAATTTCAGTCTTCCATAAATTCCTCCTTTGAATTTTATCCTCCAACTCCTGTGGTTTGGCAGGGAATAATAGCAGCTTCTCCTGAAACTTCGTGTCCAAATTTTTTAACCTGGAAGTGACAGAATGGCATCTGCTTAATCACAAGCAAAAACACTTTTCGTTAACCTCACAAGTGTCCAGCATCACCACAAATTGTGATAATTAGCCAGTAATCCTTCAGTATGGTTTTCATTTAGAACACTGTTGCAATTGTAGTGTTATGCCAGTGGGTAAAAGTTAATATGGGTAAGAATTCTTCTTCATCCAGGAGTCCAGACTGGAATGTCTTTCATTTCCCTGTATATTGACTGTACATTTACTTTCTGGTTTTATTTTTATTAGTTTTGTTTACTTCCCCAGAACACCAGTAAAAATGGGACTTCCTGGATTAGATGTTTCCAGTTAACATAAATTGATTAAGGAAAAAAATGCTATCCTTATCTTCCTTTAAGTGCATAACTGCAAAAGATTTTCCAGGCGTAACAGTGACTGGTCGATGTGAAGTAATAACAGTGCTTTCGTATTTGTGGTTGGAACCCATTTCTTCACTTTACTTGCGGTTGCTTCTCAGTTTACATCAGTGTGCATTGTTCCATCTGTGCACCTGCTGCTTATCTGTACATGTTGTCTGTGGAGTGCTTTGAAAGATTTGAAGTAGTTCAGTAAAACACAGACCAATCCCAGTCGCTGCAGCAAAAACAGTCATTTGGATTCCAGTTATGACAGCAACATATGTAATTAATCTGGAACCATTCAACTACAGGATGACACTGATAACTGAATGACACGGAAGCTTAGTAAAATCAGTAATAAACAAAAAAAAAAGTAATGTGAAGCTTACATTGCCAACTCACTTCCCACTCCTCCTCCCTCAAGGGTTCATGGGTACCTTGGACATTAAGGATGCCTATCTCCACATCCCCATAAGGCCCAGCTTTAGGAGGTACCTAAGGTTCTCACTGGCGGCCTGTAACTTTCCATTCTCTACCTTGCCCTTTGGGCTTTCCACTGCATTCAGAGACTTCATCAAATGTCTGGCACCAGTAATTGCCTTCTGCAGGACACAAGAGATCCAAATATGTTTGGATGACCTGCTCATTCAGGCAGACTACAAACAGTCCCTCCTGCTACACTTACAAAAAACATTGTACTCCTGCAGTCCCTAGGGTTTCAGATCAATTACTCAAAATCTCAGCTGGAACCTACACAAGACATAGTCTTCCTGGGGTGCAGGATTCGAACAGACATCATGAAAGCCTACCTTCCTCCTGAAAAGACGGAAAGCCTGGCACATTGTCTGCTTTTGGTTCTTCACAGCAAAGAATTGACTGCAACGCAGTACCTCAGGCTTCTGGGCTATATGGCTTCCACTATACCTATGCTGCCTTTAGCAAGACCACGTGAGGAAACTGCAGTGGTACCTCAGATCTGTTTGGACGCAGCATTCCCACCCCTTCTGCTCTGCCTCAAACAGGAGATACATTGGTGGCTGAATCAGATGAAGCTGAACCCAGGTCTTCCACTCCAGCCCTTTCAGCCTAAACAGATTATGTACACAGACTCCTCAGACCTCGGTTGGGGCATAACTCTGGGGTACCTAAAAGTGCAGGGAGTGCAGGCAGTGCCACATAGGAAAGAGCACATCAATGTAAGAGAAATGAGGGCAATACTATTGGCCCTGCAGGCCTTCCAAACCAGACTTCAACAAGGACCCCTGAAGCTGTTTACAGACAATACCACAGTGCTGTGGTATCTCAAGAAGCAAGAGAGAACCAAATCTTACTTTGCAAACTAGCTCTCCTGGTGTGGGAACTGGCCATCAGTCAGGGAGTTACTCTACAGGCGGTATACATACCCCAACAGAACTCTATGGCAGATTCCCTCAGCAGGTCCGTGACTGTGGCGCACTAATGGATGGTACACAGGGATGTCTTCTGGACCTAGTCCACCAATGTGGTACACATCAAATAGACTTGTTTGCCTCTGCCATCAACAGGCAACTTCCCTCCTCCTGCACCAGACTGCCAGAACCACTGGCGATGGCAACAGATGCCTTTTTAGTTTCATGGAAGGGGGTGTGTCTATATGCACCCCCCCTTCCTTCTTGTTCAGAAGGTCTTGCTGAAGATCCAGTAGGACAGACCAAAAATCTTGCTGGTGACTCCCTACTGGCTAAGACAGCATTGGTTCCTCCTTCTCCTGCAGTAATCCAAGGGCTATCACTGCAAGTTACCCCTCAGAGTGGACCTTCTCACACAGGACAAGGGAACCCAAATCTACCCACAGTGGCAATCTCTTCACCTCACTCTGTGGGTGATAGGATTCTGATCCCTTTCAGTCATCTTTATAACAAGGACATGCTCACTGTCCTGCAGGAGGCCAAGAAACCCAATACCAGGAGATCTTGCATATCCAAGTGGAAAAGATTCTCCATATGGTGTCTTAAAAGGCAGTTGGACCTGTTGCAAAGTGAAACTCCTCTAGTACTGTCCTACCTTTTGCAGACAGGGTTATCATTTTCATCCGTTAAGGGCCATTTGTCTGCCATTTCTGTATGCCTCCCTTTGGACCCCACTTAGCTTCCAGATTGCCTTCAAAACTGTTCCTTAAGGGGATACTTCATCCCAGGCCACCAAGGAAGCCCATTTCCCCTCCATGGGACCTGAACTATGTTTTAGAGACGCTCACACACTCCCCATTCGAGTGAGCATCCAAAGCTTCCCTAAAACACTGCACATGGGAAGACTGTCCTTCTAGTGGCCTTGACCTTAGCTAGAAGAGTGTCTGTGTTGCAAGCCCTCATGGCTATTCCACCCTTTCTTATATTCCACAGAGACAGAGTAACTCTTAGAACCAACCCATCCTTCATGCCCAAGGTGATCAATGACTTTTCTTTAAATCAAGCAATCCACTTACCCACTTTC
Source organism: Protopterus annectens (assembly GCF_019279795.1). Classification (NCBI taxonomy): domain Eukaryota; kingdom Metazoa; phylum Chordata; order Ceratodontiformes; family Protopteridae; genus Protopterus; species Protopterus annectens. The sequence continues at coordinate 836,292,307 of NC_056733.1, forward strand.
TTTCCCAACCCACAGGGAGACAATGAGAGAGTATTACATTCCCTGGATGTGCACAGACAGCTCAGATTCTATCTGCACAAAACAGGGCCCATCAGACATGGTGTGACCACCTGTTTATCTGTTTCCATCCCAGGCCCTACGAAAAGCAGTATCTAAGCAAACCATTTCAGCCTGGATTTCCAAAGCTATTACCTTTTGCTACAAACACCACAGGCAACCCTTGCAAGGCAGTGTAAAAGCACATTCCATCAGGGCAATGGCTTCTTCTGGAGCATTCTTCAAAGGCTTGGACAGTTCCACTGTCCTTGGTCTTCTGTGAACACCTTCATAGGTTCATAGGTTCATAGGTTGGTACTAGGCTATCAGCCCTAGGGCCTATACAAGCCTAGCCATAACAATTCCCTGGCTATTTCTTCCCACATTATTTACTTCACTAAGCATTACAAGATAGACTAGGTTTCCAGGTCCAGGGCTAGATTTTGCCAGGGCTATCCTTCATGGATTCCTGGAGAACTCTAGTAGGCCCACCTCCCCCCTCCTCACAGTGAGGTTTGGCATTCACCCATATGTACAGAATACTGCAACATATGACTAGAAGGACGTAGAAAAGTTGTTATCTTACCATAACCATACATGTCCTTCTCTTAAATGTTGCAGTATTCCTTTCCTCCCACCTACCCCTCCTGTTATCTGGCAGTTCCCTTTTTGGATGGTACAGGACTTGCATTACTTTCCCTGGGACTGGTTCTGACTGGAACGCTCAGTTCTAAAGTCTGGTGCTCGCAGATGTCACTTTTATGGCCACGTCAGATGTCCCACATACCAGTGATTGAAATCTTTTGTATACCATCCGGAAGTTCAGGTAGCAAGAGAAGAAAACCCATATATACAGAATATTGCAACATGGAAGAGAAGGACATCTATGGCTATGGTAAGATTTTACACAACTTTTCTTTCACAGCTCTACAACTATACCTGTTATTTAAGAAGAATAAACAAACTATTCATCATAAGCTGATATTTGCAGTGGTCATGTTCATTGCATTCTGTGTGTTGCACTGCATATGAAAGCTACAGTAGCTCAGTAAATGTCAATTTTTGTAATATTTTGTAAACTAAAATATCTCCATAAAAGCCACTTGAGTTATCCATGTACTGTACTCGTTTTGATCATTGATCTTTTATCTTTCATTGAGGCTATGCAGTTCTGTCTGTTATTGGTCATTGAAATATTTAGAGAAATAAGATCATGATGTAAAACTACAGAAAAAATATTTAGTGTCTGTTCAGTGCTAGACAGATGTCAGGTATCAATGCATTTGTAATGAACTTTAATATAAAGTGTTTTGGTTATTTGCAATTAGTATGTTTTTTGAATTATTAATATAAATACGAGCAGGTAATAGACACCTAGGGGGTGCCACTGGGATGAGAATTAACCTGCCAGCATCAGTAGAGTGCAGTGACTGAAGGCCAGCTACCCACTGGTCTGTAAGCTTTGGGAATCTTCCCAAGAGCTATTGCTGCAACAGTGAGCCATATGATGAACATAGTTTGACCATATGTAGGAATGTAACATAATTGTACATGCTTGAATATGGTCATTGTCACAGTATCATGTCTCAGCCTCCTTCCCTCTATTTCCTTTCCTGTGAGCATCCCTTGGTCAGGGTGTGTACCTAGACCACTTCTTCCTGCATCTTCCCCCTCAGTTACCCTTTTGGTGCCCTCACTCTTTCGGTCGAAATAGAATTTGGAGAGGCAATTATCGGATCTTGTGGCCAAACTGCCTTCTTGGCGGCTCACTGCACCGGGAAACTAGTGATCTTGTTTCACACAGACTGGATACCTATTCCCAGGGCAAGAAAAAATTGAAGAAGACATGGACAGAGACATCCTTCTTTATACCACTGATGTCCAGGTGGGAGGGCATCTGCCTGCCCTAGAGAGAGAGAGAATGGTGTTAAGATCTGGAAGTTTGGCCTTCTGCAGCTGAAGTCCTAAGAGTTTTTACTGAACATCTTCAAATCTGTACAAATATGGCGAGTTCTTCTCTCATTGTTTACTATAACAGTAGCTCTTCATAGTCGCACACAGATATTTTTTTCATACTAAATTATGTAGATAATTTTTTTTCTAATGTATGATAGAAAAATGGGAAAATCTTTTAAGTTTTGAGGAAAGAGGGACATTTTCAAGTGTTTTGTATATGAAGTGTGATTGTGAACATGCGGATAGTGTCATTGATCTTGTTTAATAAGATGTTTCTAAGTGCATCTGTGTCATCGTGTAATATGTAGGTGTCCTAGATATTGTTTAATTTGGAAACATTTTAATTTTTGCTCTCCCCATCCTTGACCTTCAAGCCCACATTTCTCTCACCATCTAGTTAAAGCCACATTGCCTTTTGGGATGAGTTTCAGGTCAAGGTGAGCCATCAGTTGTGCGTGGTTCAAATGTTTTATTTTGTATTGTATTATTTTGACCTGCTGCATGGCCAACATGCAGTGGCATCACTGCCGATATAAGTATGTGGAAAGTCTGCCAGTCCCCTTGTCAGAATGCCTCAGAGAACCAGGTGCACTAGTCAAACCTAGTTCTTCAGAGCCACAGTGACAACTCATCCCTCCGGAGCACAAAATGGCTAAAGGTGCATGATTGTAATTCCAGTCCTGCTTCTTCTGATCCACAGACACTCAAAATCAAAAGGAAAAAAGTAAACAGTAGCAGTCCCCATCTGTCTGTGATAATTGCATTTTGACAGTTGCATATTGTTCTGAGCCTGTTGCAGGTGAGAACACTGGCGGGCAGGATCAAGTTGATGCTAAGAGTGTCACTAACCTAAGTTATTTATTTTCATTAGCACGCACATGCAAGACCTACAGGAAGTGACGCAGGACTTGCACTATGAAAATTTCCGCTCTGAGAGGTTAAAGCGAACTGGCAGGTAAGTTCTTTATTTCCTCTTTTTGGTGTGATGGTAATGAATTGCTGATATGAGGTTTAACTTTCGTCTCTTTTTAGTGTCTCAGTTTTTATGTTTCTTGAAACATTTATTTTCTGTTTTAACCCATGACCTTGCAAACCCCTGCAGTGTGCCACAAACTCCTATCAGTGACTGGCATTCTCAGAAGAGTGTTCCCTCTCTTGTCAGTTCATTGTAGCCCAGTGATAGGTTGCTTGGTAGAAGAGGTCTAATGTGCTAATAAATGTTGGAAAAAACTGAACTTTGTATTTGTTCTTGATGCAGTGCTCACTTTAACATCTTGATGTGGAGTCTTTCTGCAGTAGCATTGTGCACCCATTGTATTGTCTTGTAGTGGTGTCAGCTCAGAATTCTGACATTATTGGTGACTGTGGCATCAGACTGTACTTCAAGCAGTGGAATAAGCAATACGACCAAGTAGAAAGATCCAACACAGTTTTATTACCCTTCTCTAGCGCCTCGGCTCACGCCTTCTAGGAGAAGGAGTATCACAAACACTTCCAGATTATTTATACCATGCAATAACCTTAATTACAAAGCCAATAAAACAATTTAACAATCAAGGAATCAATTAGTTTGCAATGTATTTCATTCATAAAAATACTCTCCAATTGCATTCTACATTAATACCACTAGGTGTCAGTGTGTTATACTTTAATATAAAAACTGTTTCCTTATGTAGCAGCTTTTGTTTAACTAAATTACTATCATCATTACCTTTACCGTATGGAGAATTTATTAGAATTATGAGGCTGTGCAATAATAGTAATGAATTGGAAATAGAATTACAAAAGACCGTTGATTTATTCATAAGAAGAAATTATAAGGAAAAAGAAGTTGTGTTATCTTTACAAAGAGCTAAGAATGAAGGATCTCAGGCAAATAAAAATAAAAAAAGTAAGATAAAGAAAGGAGAAAAAGATAAATGTTTTGACAAACAGATGTTTTTTGTCTTGTCATATGATTTAATGACAGAAGAAGTTAAAAAAGCAGTACAAAAATATTGGCCTTTTTTATTTAAATATAGAGATTTAGTAGAAATTATTCCAACAAGTATTACATTTTCTTATAAAAGAGGGAGAAATCTCAAGGACATGTTAGTACATGCTAAGTACTCTAGTCCAAATGTTAACTTACCAATAGAGATAGCTTTAATGGGAACATTTCAGTGTAGGAAGTGTATTTCGTGTAAATATGTAAGTAATACATTTGAATGTATTAATGGTAGGGTTTTTAGACCTTGTGGAATTTTTTCTTGTAACTCAGTAGCAATAGTTTATGCTATAAAGTGTCCATGTGGACTGTTTTATATAGGGGAAAGTAAAAGAGCTTTCAAGGTCCGACTTCAGGAACATGTAAGAGACATAAAAAATAATAAGTTAGAAAGCCCTTTAGCAGTACATTTTAGAGATTATCATAATAGTTTACCTGAGGGTTTATTGGCAACAGTTTTGGAACAGATAATAATTAATAATGATGATAGTAATTTAGTTAAACAAAAGCTGCTACATAAGGAAACAGTTTTTATATTAAAGTATAACACACTGACACCTAGTGGTATTAATGTAGAATGCAATTGGAGAGTATTTTTATGAATGAAATACATTGTAAATTAATTGATTCCTTGATTGTTAAATTGTTTTATTGGCTTTGTAATTAAGGTTATTGCATGGTATAAATAATCTGGAAGTGTTTGTGATACTCATTCTCCTAGAAGGCGTGAGCCGAGGCGCTAGAGAAGGGTAATAAAACTGTGTTGGATCTTTCTACTTGGTCGTATTGCTTATTCCTCTGCTTTTTTTGTTTTTGTTGCATATATATCATGGCAAGTGATCCTTCGCTTAATGTGCCTAGAATTTTTAGGCAAGATTCAAATCAAACAACTATGGAACAATATACTACACCGGTTGGTGAACGTTTAAATGTGAATGGAACACAGGAAGAACAGGTTACCTTCTGGCAGAAATTTCTGCAAAAGGAACAACAGAGAAGGTCGGTTAATCCGTTTTCCTTTATTGGACAACGAATGGGCAATTCCTTGCCTCCAGACATGAGAGAGACATTTGACAAGTTAGATAAACTCATGTCCAAAGAATTGGCGACGCATCTTAACTGTTTGAGTCTACAAAGATATGTGGAATTGAATATCACTCCGAGGGGCTTACGTGCTTTCAAACATCCTACCACACCGTTTGACCTACAGGATGAAGCTGATAAGATATTCCATAAGAGATGGGTAACAGCAGCCCACCAGTGCTCAATCGAGTGGGTTAACATCTTAGTAGAACGTGACAAAGTGAAGCAAGCTAAACTTAAGACTGATATAACTACTACTTGTGAAGTGTTAGCCGGAGCAATAGGCACAGTTCGTATGGAACAGTGCCTTAAAGATATACAAAATAAACTTATTGACTTAGAGAAAGATTTACTTGATGCCAAAAAATACAAGCTAAATCGAGATATCAAAGATTACGCATCTGATTTGGCGTTTTCACGATTAACCAATAAGAAAAGACGTCCAAACGTACGGTTTGCAGAGCACGGGAGATCTCAGCGTAATGGCAGAACGAATACACACTCAGATGTTTCCACCGAGTGGGAGAGTGAACCAGGGGAAGGTGGTGACTTTCCCATTTTACCAGCAGCACAGAATCCTGTGGAGTTCCAGCAATCGTTTCGGAAAGCAAAGCGGAATGGGTTTGGAGACGGTGAACGATACAGAGAGAGCGAAAGGGAAACAGAATATGGACAGAGACCTTTCGCTGGCGTTTATACGCAAAGGTACAAACGAACTAGACGAAACTAGTGACATTTTTTCTGTATTTCAAGATAGTAATGTGGATTCTTCTTACATTATCAATTTATGTGGTATGGATTTAAGCAATGAAATGATTTCAGTGTTAAGTAATGGCTTAAAATTTGTTCCAACTGTATTACCACGTGAATATGTTTTGAAAAGTGATGTTTATAAGTTTATACGAAAACTGCATTTAGCTGCTTTTTTTCAAGACAAAAGTATGTACAGTGTGTGTAATGAAAACAGTACTATGGTGTCTACTGAATCTTCTGGTGATTCAGATGATAGTTTCTATTCCTGTTCATCAGATTATGTAGATATAAATAGTTATAGTGCATATAGTAAACTAGATACCTCTAAAATTAATGTGAAAAGTGATTTTGTTCCTCCTTTTACACATGAAGGTATTAAAAGCTTCTCAGCTATGTTAAATTTTGCTGTAGAAATGTTATATAAAGATTTTTGTAAGAATAAATCTGGGTTCAAATATAATTTGACCAAATTAGAATGGCAAGCCTTACAGATTTTAGTTAAAAAACATGAATTGATAATAAAACCCGCTGATAAGGGTAATAAGGTAGTACTTATGCATTATACCCAATATGTACAGATGTGTCTAAAACATCTTGATGACACTAATACATATAGTAAATGTGACATCACAGTTTATAATAATGCTTTGAAGCAATTTGATGAGCTACTTTATAAAGGGCTGAGGTTAGGATATTTTTCAAAAGATGATATAATGAAGAAATTTAAGATTAATAATCATGAGATAGCTTTGTTTTATTGTTTACCGAAGGTACACAAAAATGTGAATTGTCCTCCGGGACGCCCTATTGTATCAGCATGTAAATATTTTTTACATAATATGGGGATTTTTTTGCACAGTTTTTTGTACCCTTATGTGAAGAAACAGACATCATATATTAGAGATAGTTTTGAATTTTTGAACAAGATATCTCTAATAAAATGGACTGAGGGTATGTTTTCGTTTACAGCTGATGTGAAAAGCCTATATACAAGCATAAAACATGAGCATGGTTTGCAAGCTTTAAGAAAAACATTAGGTGACAGCCCTCAGTCATTTTATATTATAGACTTAGTGGAATTTTGTCTCAAGAACAATTATTTTTATTTTGATGGTCAGTTGTTTCATCAACTAAAAGGCACAGCCATGGGGGCAAGTTTTGCCCCGATGTATGCAAATATTTTGATGAATTGTTTTGAGATTGATTTTTTGTATCATTTGGAATTTTATAAGAAATATGTAATAAGTTATTATCGATACATTGATGATTTAATTTTTATTTGTAGGGGTGGCATAGGTGAGCTAGAAGTTTTCAAAACAGATTTACAAAAAAATCAATTTGGACTGGAATTTGATGATTTTCAAGTGGGTAGTAAAGTTAATTTTTTGGATTTGACTTTGGAGGGGATGAGTAATGGTAAGATAGTTACAAGAGTTTATAGGAAATTTGAAAATTTACATTTTTTAGATGGATTAAGTCACCATCCTTCTCACCTTATGAAATCTTTACCGTATGGAGAATTTATTAGAATTATGAGGCTGTGCAATAATAGTAATGAATTGGAAATAGAATTACAAAAGACCGTTGATTTATTCATAAGAAGAAATTATAATGAAAAAGAAGTTATGTTATCTTTACAAAGAGCTAAGAATGAAGGATCTCAGGCAAATAAAAATAAAAAAGTAAGATAAAGAAAGGAGAAAAAGATAAATGTTTTGACAAACAGATGTTTTTTGTCTTGTCATATGATTTAATGACAGAAGAAGTTAAAAAAGCAGTACAAAAATATTGGCCTTTTTTATTTAAATATAGAGATTTAGTAGAAATTATTCCAACAAGTATTACATTTTCTTATAAAAGAGGGAGAAATCTCAAGGACATGTTAGTACATGCTAAGTACTCTAGTCCAAATGTTAACTTACCAATAGCGATAGCTTTAATGGGAACATTTCAGTGTAGGAAGTGTATTTCGTGTAAATATGTAAGTAATACATTTGAATGTATTAATGGTAGGGTTTTTAGACCTTGTGGAATTTTTTCTTGTAATTCAGTAGCAATAGTTTATGCTATAAAGTGTCCATGTGGACTGTTTTATATAGGGGAAAGTAAAAGAGCTTTCAAGGTCCGACTTCAGGAACATGTAAGAGACATAAAAAATAATAAGTTAGAAAGCCCTTTAGCAGTACATTTTAGAGATTATCATAATAGTTTACCTGAGGGTTTATTGGCAACAGTTTTGGAACAGATAATAATTAATAATGATGATAGTAATTTAGTTAAACAAAAGCTGCTACATAAGGAAACAGTTTTATATTAAAGTATAACACACTGACACCTAGTGGTATTAATGTAGAATGCAATTGGAGAGTATTTTTATGAATGAAATACATTGTAAATTAATTGATTCCTTGATTGTTAAATTGTTTTATTGGCTTTGTAATTAAGGTTATTGCATGGTATAAATAATCTGGAAGTGTTTGTGATACTCATTCTCCTAGAAGGCATGAGCCGAGGCGCTAGAGAAGGGTAATAAAACTGTGTTGGATCTTTCTACTTGGTCGTATTGCTTATTCCTCTGCTTTTTTTGTTTTTGTTGCATATATATGTACTTCAAGCAGTCTTTGACCAGGACTTACTTGATGTGTAGCAGCTGGCTACCTCCTGACACCACTGGTCATCATCATCATCTTCTTTCGGCTGTTCCCATTAGGGGTTGCCACAGCAGATCACCTGTTTCCATTTCTTCCTGTCCTCTGCATCTTGCTGTGTCTCACCAACCACCTGCATGTCCTCTCTCACCACATCCATAAACCTTATCTTAAGCCTTCCTCTTTTCCTGTTACCTGGTAGCTTCATCCTTAGCATTTTTTTCCCAATATACTCAGCATCCCTCCTCAACACATGTCCAAACCAACATAATCGTGCCTCTCTGGCTTTGTCTCCAAACCTTCCAACCTGGGCTTGACCCTCTAATATAAGTATATTCCTAATCCTGTCCACCCTTGTCACACCCATTGCAAATCTTAACATCTTTAATTCTGCCACATCCAGCTCAAACTTCAATGCCACTGTCTCCAACCCATATAACATAGCTGGTCTCACTACCTCTTGTAGACCTTCCCTTTCACTCTTACAGGTACTCGTCTGTCACAAATCACTCCTGACAGTCTTCTCCACCCACTCCATCCTGCCTGTACTCTCTTCTTCACCTCTCATCCACACTCACCGTTACTCTGAACTATTGACCCCAAGTAGTTAAACTCATCCACCTTCACCACCTCTACTCCTTGCATCCTCACCATTCCTCTATCCTCCCTTTCACTCACACACATATATTCTGTCTTAGTCCTGCTGACCTTCATGCCTCTTCTCTCTAGAGCATATCTCCACCTCTTCAGGGTCTCCTCCACCTGTTCCCTACTCTCACTACAGATCACAGTGTCATCTGCAAACATCATAGTCCATGGGGACTCCTGTCTGAGCTTGTCTGTCAACCTGTCCCATCACCATTGCAAATAAGAAAGGGCTCAGTTTGATGTAACCCCACCTCCACCTTAAACGCATCCGTCACTCCCACCACAGACCTCACCGCTGTCACACTGCCCCCATACATATCCTGTACCATTCTTGCATACTTCTCTGACACTCTTGACTTCCTCATACAATACCACAACTCCTCTCTAGGTACCCTGTCATATACTTTCTCTAAGTCTACAAAATCACAATGCACCTCCTTCTGACATTCTCTGTACTTCTCCATCAGCACTCTCAGAGCAAACATCACATCTGTGGTGCTCTTTCCCGGCATGAAACCATAATGCTGATCACTAATCATCATGTCCCTTCTTAACCTTGCTTCCACTACTCTTTCCCATAACTTCATGCTGTGACTGATCAATTTAATCCCTCTGTAATTACTACAGCTCTGCACATCACCCTTATTCTTAAAAATCGGTACCAAAACACTTTTTTTCCATTCCTCAGGCATCCTCTCACTTTCCAAGATTTCATTAAACAATCTAGTTAAAAACTCCACTGCCATTTCACCTAAACACCTCCATGCTTCCACAGGTATATCATCTGTGCCAACAGCCTTTCCATTCTTCATAGCTATCCTCACCCTTTTCCCTGCCCTTCCAGAGTGAGCTTTTCTATATAGCAGTACAGTGTGTGACCATCAGTACATGTGCAGCACGTCTACAGTTATTTGGTGTGGAGCTACTTTAACTCATTACGAAATGCTGAAACATTTCTTTATATTTAGGGTACTGTTTTGTACTACAGTAAATCATAGCTCTAAACTGTGAAGTTTTTTATTTAAATTTTACATACAGGAACAAACACATTAACGTAATACAAAAATATTTATACAACTGTTTGTATCATTTCTTCCTATATACATTACTAAAATTCATCATAGAACATAGAAATGTAAACTTTTTGATAAGTATTCCAATTAAGTTTCACCCTTCCTAATTCATTTTTGTTGTATAGAAGAGTTAGTTTGTGTTGCAGTGCTACTTTACATGTTTATTTTAAATAGTCTGAGAGTCAGGGTGTGAGGTGGGAATACAATCACTACAAAGGCTGGGTGGCATACTGTGGATATCACCTTTGGGTCTCCTCAGGAGAGTAGAATAGAGTAGCCTTTTGGAACTAACTTGGTCAGCAAAGGATATATGAATTAAATGTGTGACATGTAGTCTATTAAAGTATGTGGTAAAGTACTATGCCTTCAGAGCAAATGGAGCTCCCACATCTTCCATGTTCCTATTCTTAGACTTTATAAAGCTCTCTAAAAAGAGGTAAAGTAGTAATGTGAAATAACTGATTTTTATGTATGTGTGTGTGTGTGTGTGCATATGTTCATCGTGTTTCACTGTTGCAGTCCTTACAAATGGGTTATCCGGCTCCCGGTAGTCCACAGTCGGTCAAAATACCAAAGTCCTTGGTATATGGCATTAGCTGCCTCCGGAACAAGCCTGACGCCAAGACGTCAGGTACAAAGGCAGGCAGCCGACGTCACTTCCTCAGTCTTTCTTGCTGTGGAGCCCGAAGCAGAAGCAATTCGCACAAGTGCCGATCGGCCGATTACCTTCTTTTTGTATTCAGACTTCTTAAGTTGAAGTCCTCCTCAGATAAGTACCCCATTGAGGGCCCTTTTTTCTTGCTTTAACGATTGTCAGAGAAAATTAATAACTGTCTTGCCTGTGGAAAACGGATTCCGCATCGTGATTTTCATTCTTACTGTATTACTTGTTTGGGCCTTGAGCATGACGTTCAACCTGTGTACCATACGCTGTAGAGCTAGGATTTTGTATAAGCACTTCGGAGTTTTGCCTGAGTTTGTCGGTATGGCATCTTCTGGTCTCCCGACTTCGGATGTTCCTAAGAAGCACAAGGATAAGGAACCGCAACAGGCCTAGGGTTAAATTAACCAACGACATCCCTGCTAAGTTGGTTGCGGTATGGCATCTTCTGGTCTCCCGACTTCGGATGTTCCTAAGAAGCACAAGGATAAGGAACCGCAACAGGCCTAGGGTTAAATTAACCAACGACATCCCTGCTAAGTTGGTTGTAGGCCCAGCGATAGCCAGTGAGGCGCTTTCTTTGCCCCTGCAGTCTGCAGATGTTCAGCAGCAGGCGTCTTCGGAGGCCTTTCCTGAGTCCTCCATTTCTCAGGCTTCTACCTTGCCTTCGGACCCTCCGCTGCTCGCCGCCTCTGATGGATCCGGAGCCGCTCAGCAGGCGCCGGCTTCAGAGGCCTCTTTTCTTCATCTGGAGACCAGATCCAGGCCGACTACCTCAGTTCACATTTCTGTGGTGGCTAGGCCTCCCGAGTTCCTCCGGCTTTCTAGTAAGCGCCTCAGCAGAAAATCTACTACTAAACAGGCGCCGGCCTCCCCTCAATTGCCTCAGGCTCAGATGGTTAAGATGGCTAGTGATCTCTTGACTCTTATCAGGGGCTCTCAGCCACCTCCTTCTAAGAGGGCTAGGGAATTGTCCCCAAATGTTTTGTCTGCCTCAGACTCGGAAGTTTCTAGCTCCTCTGCTGATGGACACTCTCAGCTTTTTTCTGGTTTTGAGGATTCTGATGCTGACGACTCCATCCCTTTTGCCTCCCCCCCAGAAGATTTCTCTTTTGGGGATACTCTGAATACCCTCTGGGAGCATTTTAGATGGGAAAGCCAGGACTTCCCTCAGTCTAAGAAGCGGATTAGGGAGTTCTTGGATTTGCCTCAGCATAAGCCTTTGGCTAGTCCTCCGGTTTTGGAAGTTGTTGATGTTTTCATGAAGAATTCTTTTGACTCATAATTCTGTTCCTCCTGCTCCCAGAAAGCCTGACTGGTATTATAGAGTTCCTGATTCTCATCAGTTTCTTTTCAAGAATCCTACTGCTGATCCAGAGATTATTTCTCGGGGCCCTAAAGGTGTTAAAGCCATGGTTGCTAAAAATCCTGTTCCTTCTGACAGGGAATCTAGGGCCTTAGGTAGGTGGGGTAAAAAGGTTTATACTTCCACCCTGGCTATTAGGTCTGTTAATTCTCTTTCACATGCTTAAGTATCAACGACGTACTTTGGAGGCTATTAAGGCAACAATTGCTAGTGCAAGACTTATTGAATTCTGCCACTCTGGTTACTAAACATTCTCTACATTATGGTTTTGACACTTTGGAGGCTTCTTGCAGAGCAGGGGCCACTGGTTCTGTTATCAGAAGACATGCTTGACTCAGGGAACAGCCCCTTTCTGAACCTGTAAAATCTAAATTACTGGATGTGCCCTTGCATAAGGACAATCTTTTTTGAAGCAAAGCAGAAGTGGTGTTGAAGTTGGAGGATAAGGCTAAATCTATGCAAACTGTTAAAGGACTTTATGCAAGTTCAGCATCCTTGTTTTAGCAGGCATTACCCTTCTAAGAGTTGGACTTTTCCTGACCCTAGTAAACAGGGTCGCACTAGATCCAGGGTCTGCAGGTCTTCCAGGGGACAAGACTTCTACCCATCAAAAGGCTAAACACTGGCAGGCGTCATCTTCTAAATCTGGGAGTTCTAAGCAGACTTCCCAAAGCAAACATTCTGAATGACTCCGGCCTTCCCCTGCTTGCCTCTGCAGGCCCAGGGTTTCCTTTGGGGGGAAGGTTAGACATTTTTACAGATGTTTGGCACACTATCACGGATGACAAATGAGTGCTAAAAATAGTATCCCAAGACTACAAATTCTCCTTTCACACCTTCCCGGTCCTCCAAGGATACCCAGATATTCCCCCACTTCAAAGGGCAGAAGCAGAAAAACAAGTTTCTTCCTTGCTAAATTTGGGAGCAATAGAGCCAGTTCCGGCACTACATGTAAGCCAGGGTTTTTACTCGAGACCTTTCCTGGTCCCCAAAAAAGGGGGCACCTGGCGCCCTATTCTGGATTTGTCCATTCTAAACACCTTTCTGGTGATTCCCAAATTCAAAATGCTCACCCTTCAGCAGTTGCTGCCAATGCTGGCTAAGGATTCCTGGCTGGTGACTTTGGATCTAAAAAAGCTTACTTGCACATCCCTATAAGGGAAAGCTGCAGGCAGTTCCTTTGTTTCAGGGCGGGAAACAGGCACTTACAATTGTCTGCACTGCCCTTTGGCTTATCTACTGCTCCCAGAGTTTTTACAAAACTCCTGGCTCCAGTCATTGCCTTTTTCAGGCAAAGAAACATCCAACTTTACCCTTACTTGGATGATTGCCTTATTTCAAGCAAACTCTCCAGAGCAACTGCTAAAGGATTTGGACTTTGTAAAGAACTTTCTCACCTCTTTGGGCTACACAATCAACGAAAAGAAGTCAAAATTGGTACCCACCAGAGAGATTGTATTCCTGGGAGCGAGCCTGAACACAGCCGCCCAGATGTTATCCCTCCCTCAAGAGAAACAGATGGATCTTTCGAATTACTTCAAGAATTTGGCAGGCATGACCCAGCTCTCTCTGCAAGGCAATTCCTGCAAGCCCTGGGGTTCATGGCTTCATGTAATCTGATGATTCCATATGCCAGACTGCATATGAGGAAAATACAGTGGTACCTCAAAAACCTTTGTCAACACACTCAGGATTTAGAGTCGATTCTTCCTCTGATTCCCTGCCTACAGACGGAGTTCCTTTGGTGGGCAACGGCCTTTGCACAGAACAAAGGCCTACCTTTCTGTCCACCTCCTTCCAGCCAGACCTTCACCACGGATGCCTCGGACTACGCTTGGGGAGCACATCTAGAGGGCAAATGCATTCATGGAGCCTGGAGCTATCAACAAGCTCATTTGCACATAAATCTGAAGGAAATGATGGCAGTTCAGCAGGCCTTGATGGCTTTCAAGCATCTTCTCTCTCCTGGTACTCTTCTAGTCAGGAGAGACAACTCTACAATCATGTGGTACATCAACAAACAGGGAGGGACTCACTCTTACCCCCTGTGCAGACAAAGCATGAGACTCTGGTCCATGGCAGCTTCTTTGGGCATTCATCTGATAGCCCAGTATCTTCCAGGAAGGCTCAATGCCTTGGCAGACTAGTTGAGCAGGCAGGTCCTGGATTCTCATGAGTGGCAACTAAACAAGACCATCTTCCATCGAATCATTCAGCATTCGGGCACTCCTCAGGTGGATCTCTATCCCTCTCCAACCAACCACCTTCTGCCAACCTTTTGCACCAGGGATCATCACAACAAAGCTTAGAAAGTAGATCCTCTGTCCTTCCTCTGGACACAGCTATCGATCTATGCACTCCCTCCTCTGCCTCTTCTTCCCAGAGTGCTGTTAAAGATAAGGGATGAAAACCCAAGGGCCATCATCATATCCACTTTTTCGCTGTCTCTCCCGGTCTCAATCGTGGCATCCTTCCCCTGATACCAAATTTCTAGGTTCAGGAGGGAGGGAAAATTCTGCATCCTCACCTTCAGACTCTGCATTTGACAGCCTGGCTCATAATTTAAACCTTTCCCAACAGGTGGTTGAGGTCCTTCGTGAAGCCAGGCGGCCTAGTACTAGGAAATCTTACACAGATAAGTGGAAAAGATTCTCCATTTGGATGCAGACTACAGGGGAAGACCCATCTTAACCTTCTCTTCCTCTAATTCTTGATTATCTGGCAGATTTACTTAATGGTGGACTTTCCTTCTCTTCAATCAAGATTCATGCTTCAGCTGTTTCTGCTCACTGTTCCTTTGAACAACCCATTTTCTCTCATCCCCTGATGAAAGCAGTTCCTCGGGGGAGTTAGCAATTTAAAGCCTCCTAGAAGGGCACCTACTCCTGCTTGGGATCTTAATTGTGTGCTTGAGAAATGTACTCTGCCTCCCTTTGAACCTGCTGCCTCTGCAGATTTGAAGTTTCTCTCCTGGAAAACCGCATTTCTTTTGGCCATTACTTCAGCTAGAAGAGTGTCCGAGTTGCAGGCCTTAATGGCAGTAGAGCCTTTTATCACTTTCCATGTGGATCGGGTTTCTCTTCGGACTAACCCTTCTTTTATGCCTAAGGTGGTTTCTAGCCTGACTCTTAATCAGTCTATCCACCTGCCTACCTTCTTTCCTAACCCTCAGAATAGAGGAGAAAGATTGCTGCATTCACTAGATGTACATAGGCAACTTAGATTTTACCTGGACAGGACTAAACCTTTTTGAAAGATCAGTTGTGGTCAGTTTTGCTCCTACAGCCCAGGGCAAAGCTATTTCTAAACAGACTATTTCTAAGTGGATTACTCATTGTATTCACTTTTGTTACTTACAGCTTGGCAAGGTTCCTCCACAGGGTATTAGGACCCATTCTACTAGAGCTACTTCTACCTCAGCAGCTTTTCTTAGAGGTGTACCTACTAAGAACATCTTGGAAACAGCTACCTGGACTTCTGTCCACACTTTCACCAAACATTACAATTTGCCCTTGTTTTCTAAGTCCAGGGCTGGTTTTGCCACTGCAGTGTTGCAGGGCATTCTTACCAACACTTAATCAGTGGTCCTCCTCTCTTTTATTTTTTCCTGGGCTTTGGGAATCAACCCATTTGTAAGGACTGCAACAGTGAAACACGAACATAGTACAGTTGTGTACACTTACCATAAATGTAGATGTTAGAGTGTATTCACTGTTGCAGTCCTGGTCCCCCTCCCGCCTTTTACATCCCCCTTTGTTCCTAGGGCACAAACTGGATTTTTCTTTACCTGGTCTTACTTTTTTGGGGGCTACCGACAGTTATGGCAAGAAAAACTGAGGAAGTGATGTTGGCTGCCTGCCTTTGTACCTGACGTCTTGGCGTCAGGCTTGTTCCGGAGGCAGCCGACATCATATACCAAGGACCTTGGTATTCTGGCCGACTGCGGGCTACCAGGAGCCGGATAACCCATTTGTAAGGACTGCAACAGTGAATACACTGTAACATCTACATTTATGCTAAGTGTACACAACTGTACTGTATATGTCTGGGAATCAGAGTAGGAAGAAACACTCCCTTTTGAGAATCCGTTTGGATTTTTCTGATTATCGGATAAAAGGAGGGGAAAGCATAAAGAAAAATTCCAATCCATGGGAAAGAGAAGATATCTGTTTTCCAGACCTTTCTGTGAGGAGTCCTGTAGTAGAATTTTTTCAACTGTCTATTGTGAATGGAGGCAAACAGATCTACTTGGGGAGTTCTCCACAGGTGGATAATCTCCTGGAAGACTCCTGTCTGACATCAATTTATGGAGGTCTGTGCTGGTTCTGCTCAGTCCAGCCACAGTATTCTGCTGTGATAGAATGTAAATAGCCTGGAGGGGTAGGTTGTGTTGTACTGCAAGTTTCCAGGCTATCACGGCTAGTCTGCATTAGGAATACAGCCTGGTTCCTCTTGTTTATGTACCACATGACAGTGGAGGTGTCTGTGATTGCTAAAAGAGGTCATGGACACCACAAATGGTTCAGGGGGTTGATTGCATTTAGCAATGCGTCATTTCTTTGATGTTTGTGTGTCTCCTTTTGAAATGATGGTCCCAAGCCCCTCATGCTTTGACCCCCTTGGATACAGCCTCCAAGGCAAACTCTGAGGCATCAGTACTTACAGACTTTGAAGGGGCTGAGGGAGAGATTGGAAGACCAGGATTCAGATTCAGTTGGTCTTATCCACCAGTGAAGTTCCTTTCTGAAAAAAAATCAGTTCAGTTGCATCTGGTCTTACTTTTACCTCCGAGGTATTCACCAACTGTATGATTGTCATAGCAGCTCATCATCTGAGGCTGCAAGGAAGCCGAGTTTTCCTTACCTGGATGAATTGACTTTCACGACCTTCAAGTGCAGTAGCTTTTTCCCCTTTTTTCCTCCTTTGTGAGATTTTCCCAGAAATGCAGCTATTCAGAAGTGGTCCCATGGGTCTCCTCTTAACATTTTCACTGGTTTACCATTATTTCTGAATTTCTGGAGAAAGAGAACTTTTTCAAGGCCAATGTCATTTTTATGGCCCCATTTTTGCTTTGGCAAGTATAGCTCCCTCTTCTGCGTCCTCCCTACTGGTCCATGCCTCCACATCTGAAGCCATAAAGATTGTGATCCTGTCTCACCTTTTCAACATGCCTCATCTGAATCTCCACTCTTTATGCTTAATAACTTGGTTTCTACACTTCCGCTGATAGCAAGGGGCTCAGTGTACCCTTTCTTCCACCCAAGGACCTGGTCTAGAGAGACTTATACAAGTAAATGGACTAGTTTTCCTGTAAGGGCCTTGAATTGGGACACTGATCTGTTTATAGCCCCAGTGTCATGTATCTTAAGAGCATCTTTCTGGCATTTTTTGCTTCAGCCTTAGTTATTCTTCTGCTAGAGTTCACTTGTGTGTCGTACCATACTTTCACCAAGGGATCAATTCTATTTTTCTAGTTTCTCTGAAAAGGTTGTAAGACTTTTCTCAGTGGTGCTTTTCTACTTAAACCCCCCTCTGAAAGTTCCTATGCCTCTGTAGGATTTATATTTTGTGCCTGAGAGTATTAACAAAATTGCATTTTGAACCTTAAGTTCCTTTTTGAGAAAATCCTACTTAGTAGCAGTTAGATATGTTCGGGAATTACTAAACTTCAGGCTTTTGTCTGCTAGTCTTCCTTGCTTGGTGTTCTATGGAGACGGTGTATCAGGAAGACTATAAATTCATCTTTTTAAGCCAGAAGTTTCCACCCACAGAGTCGAGTTTAAATCAGTCAGTTGACTTGCCAGTGTCCTTCCCAAAGTATCCTAACAGAGGAGAGGATATTTTGCACTGGATGGACATCCATAGGCAACTCAGTTTGCTTGGATAGAAAAAAATATTTTCAAATCACAATAGACTCTTTTTCAGAAAAAAATGGATGCAAATGTGATTAAATTGTCTTTATTCAAGTGGTTATCTGATTGTTTCAAATTTTGCTGTGCCATATCAAACAAGCCCTTGCCTGATGTAGCCAGGGCATATTTTGTTAGAGCTGTAGTGTCTTACCAAGCTTTTTTAGGAACACAGCATTTGATTATATTTGCTCTTCAGCTTCTTGGGCATCACTAAATACTTTTCCATATACTACAATCTGGATGGGATCTGTAGATCTATGTTTTCCTTTGGAGCTACCATACTTCTAGGAATTTTTCCACGAGGGTTCACCAAAGTTATCATTGGACTTGGTCACACAGGTGTAGGGAATTGAACTCCAATCCTATATGTGAAAGTTCATACATACTTTAATGGTAGGCACAGGCTGAAAGTTCCATTTCCATTACTAAACCCACCCTCCCCCAGTATTCTGCATGCCTGACAGACCCTATTACCTTTGAGTGCGCATCTGTACCACCTTGTGCAAGCTTCAGAGATCTGGAGTTGGTTCTGGACAGCACAGTATTGTGAAATAAAGGGGAAGGGTTAGTTAGCCTGGGAAAGTTAACTCAGCTGGCCTAAGTCCTGCTGACTCTAGTCCTTCAGGCAAAAGGAATGAAACTGCCAATCTAGATCTAATGTTATGTTAAGTTTGTAAGTTTTCATTTACTTTTAAATGGTCTTATTGATTTTGCTATATTTCCATTAATTTTAAGAGACATATCCATGTATAGGGTGCAGGTTTATAGCAGTAATGGACAGACCGTTTTAACACACACAGTCATATGTAGCAGTCACCAATCTTACAGAATGTGTTTCATCCGATCACTGCAATTAGAGACTTAATTTTCCAGATTTAAGTATGCAACTGCAAGGCATACTGCTATGCAGGGGTGTTATAGTGTAAGCTAGCCTTTTCTATACTGGTTATTACGTTTATTAACCTTTTTCTGTGTGTTTGTGTATGTGTTTATTGCAATGAAAGGTGATTATTTCAGAAACGTCTGTTTCTGGGAATAAAGCTAATGTTTGTAAATATACATTTTTCACTCGATTTAGTCTGTGCTAAATGCTTTCAAAAGCCATAGTTGATTAACTCACCTTTAGGGAGCTTATGAGTGTTATTGAAGTAGCTTATTAAAGAAAGTTTCTTTAGGCAGACTCACGTTATGGAGCAGTCAAGCAGCCTGGAATACTCTAATTTCTTGTAGCTTCATGCTGAATTATTTTGTGTGCGTGCATGTTTATTTAGTTGATGAGCCTTTTGCGTAACTTCCTGTTTTTTGTCCCTTTACAGTGCTGCACTGACCAAACTGTATGACTTACTTGATAGAACAGCCATTCTTGTTTAATACAAGAGAATCTAACTGTAACCTAAGGAAAGAAAAGTTATGTACTTAAGAAATGCCAGATCCTTTTCATCCCTGCTCCATCCAATTCTGATGAGGTTATAGCCCTCTTAAAGATGTGATCTAACAGTTCTAGCAAACAATCAAATCTCAAGCTTGTCCTAAATTTTTATAATGCATCTGTGTCTTACCCAGTCTCAGATCAAGTTTGCCGCTTCTTTTAGAGCGAGTAATAAATATGAGTGTAGAGGATGTATGAAAAAGTGAACTGGTTTGAAATAGGCCCATCCAGATATAAATGGTGGCACTTTAGTAGTGGGAAAGTGGAGAGGTTATCAAATTGTATGGAGTAAAGATTAAATGGATCCAGTGTTATGGTAAGTACATAAGTTCTGTATCCTATTTCATCCGTTATGTACAATTTGACTGATGGGACATAAACTCTTGTAATGTTTGGAAAGGTTATGCATCACAGACCAAGTTGCTGCTGTGCATGTGTCATCCATTGAAGACTTTTTGAAGAAGATGGTGGAAATGGACACCAGCTTAGATGAGTGAGACTTGTGCTTCAGTGGTAAAGGCCTGCCTCATGTGTTGTTCAAAGGTGATAGTCTGATAGCTATCTTAAGTGTTATTCTGGACACCTTGGATCCTAATCTGGAATGAGCAAAGGAAATAAGTTGTGAATCTTTTCTAGTAGATTTTGTTCAGTGAAGGCAGCAACACAAATGTCTCTGGGCATCTGAGGTATAAAGATGATGTTCTGCCATATTGGAATAGCTTGGGAAGAAATTGGAAGAGAAGTAGGCTGGTTGAGGTTGGACTCTTGAGGCAGCTTTTGGAATGAAGGGGGGGTTGTTTCTTGAGACTCTTGTCTTTGCGGAAAGTCAAATAGGGAGGTACTTTGAGAGTGCTCATAATTCTGATGTCCTCCTTGATTGCTTAGGTGATAGATACCAGAAATATTTTTCCAGGAAAGGTATTTCATTTCAGCAAAGGATGCTAGCAAAAACAAAGGGTGTGTTAAGGCTCCAAGAGCAAAATTAAGATCCCTTGGTAGTGTTGGGTCTTTAACAGGATGTCTGTTCAACAGCGGTCAATACTTACTATAATTGTGATCTTGAACATTCATCTTTACTTTTTCTTGATCCCATTCTTTGTCTTCTTTCTTTTACTTTTTTACACTTTCTGTTACCACTTGTTTTTTATCCCCATTTGGTTGAATTTCCTTTTCTGCTTTTCTCCTATAGGCTTCTGTTAACCCAAGCAAAGAGGTCATCTTGGACTTATTTTGTTAATGTTTTAGAACTGTAAATATGTTTGCATCTGATGATGTCAGTAAATACATATGCAATTTCATAATCACTGACCTTTATGTGTAGTCAATATCAAGGAGGCCCATGCTTCCTTTAGACCAAGGGATATTTAACTCATTAATACTCGAGTGTTGTGGAGTGTCACGCTTCTAGGGGACTTGCACACATCTTGCATTTTAGAGCATTTCCTGAAAAATAAATTTAAAAAGGATAACGTAAACAAAAGTAAATATTTTGTGAATAATAACCGCTATTAAAACTGTGCAAATTGTATTATCAGCATGCAGTATTCTTTGCATTGTTAATGGTTAGTGCATGCATAGCCTTTCCATAAATACTATAATATTTTATAGTACAGACAACCCTAAAATTATATATTTTGCCAAACTTTCATAAACAATTTTTCATACCTTGGAAACTGCATAATCTAAATGTATATTGTTAAAACACTTGTTAACCAGACATACGTTTTATATCACAAGAAATTTCTCTGAGTATATTTACTGATATATTTACAGAAATATGAAAACATATGCTTAGTTGTATAATTAGCAGTATAAATAACATTGAATATTTCACAAGATGTGCAACGTACAGGGCAAATTTGAAAGACTGTTTTTTTCAACATATAAGGTTTCACCTGATATGCAACAGTTTTTAAGTCGCTTGCTTTTTGAAGTGTTAAGCACATATGCAAATACTGTTAATTTTCATAATTACTAGCAAACTGGCAATAGATCAGGTGTACTGCAATGTAAAAGGACATTGGCAATTAATTTTCCTGACCCCACCATGGCATATTACACCATACCCCTCATTATGTAGAGGCTCTCCATTATGAAAATATGAATAAGTGAGAACTAGTGATTCATTTCTTTGCTGCAGTGGATTGTAGATTAACAATCTTGCTGTCATTTTATTAATAGCTCCTGGCACTTTCTAAAATTGCAGTTTATTAGTTAATTGACTTAGTAAATGAAACCAGACTCAAAAAAGTTCTTGATGCCGCAAGGAGCTACGAATATGAACTGGAAGTATACAGAAAATGTGTTATAGGCTTGAATGAGATAATCTTGACTGGATGTTCATCGTGTTTCACTGTTGCAGTCATCACTGTAGGGTTCTTCCTGCCGGCAGGCAGTCCTCGGTCGGCCAGAATCCCAAAGTCTGGGTCCGGCGTCGGCTGTTCAGTCATGCTCCCTGACTTTAGAGCGCCAGGAGTACAAAGCTGCCAGCCAACGCCATGTTCTCCAGTCTTTCTTGCCGTGCGGTGAAAGCAGTTCGCAAGTGCTGGTTGGCTGACTCTTGATATTTTTTGGTGCTTCAGTCCGAAGACTTACTTCTTCTTAAAGCTAAGTACCCCGTTGGGGAAACTTTTTTCTTGCTCCAGTCCATTGTCAGAAAAAGTTAATAATTGCATTTCTTGTGGGAAGCAAATACCTCATAAGGATTTCCATTCTTACTGTATTCCTTGTTTAGGCCCTGACCACGACGTAGCTAGTTGTCGGTTTTGTGTTAGATTTAACCAACGTATGATTAAGCGGAGGAACGATTTTGCTTTTCACTATTTTGGTAGGCGATTTAATTATAAAATGTCGTCGGACACGCTTCCGACTACCGGAGTTCATAAATGACGCAAGGATAAGGACAGGCCTCCGAGGTCCAAATCAGACGACGTTACACAGCCAGAGCCAGCTTCAGGTTCGGCCGTCGTCAGTGAGGCGCTTTTGCAGCCCCTGTCGTCGGCCATTTCAGAACCAGTAGTCGAAACGGACTCCCACGAGGAGTCAACTAGGCCTTTGAGCACTCCAGCTGCAGGACCTACGGACAATGCTCCCTCGGATGGGTCCGGAGCCGCTGTGCAGGTACCGGCTTCCGAGGGGGTTTTCAGGCCTACACAGCTTCTGATAAAGGCAAAACCCAGGACAGACAAAGACTCCTTCTAAGTCTAAGACACCAGCCCAGGCCTCTTCTGACCCTGGACCCAAATCACAGAAACAGTTACTTAAAATGGCGGAGGACTTGCTAACCATGATTAGGGGTTCACATCCCCCTCCAGACAAAAGGCCAAGGCAAGAGTTGGATTATGAATCTTCTGATCAGGCATCTATTTCTTCAGTGTCTTCCTCTGAAAAGGAATATTCTTTCCCTCCTTTTGAGGATTCTGATGCTGAGGAAACTATTCCATCAGCTTCTCCCCCTGAGGATTTTTCTTTTGGTGAAACTTTACATGACATGAGGGAACATTTTCACTGGGAGGGACAGGAGTACTCGGAATCTAAGAGAAGGCTCAGGGATTTCCTTCTTCTTCCTCAACATAGACACCTGGCTATTCCTCCTATTTGGGATATTGTGGATGATGCTTTTTCTGAGGCTAATTTAACTCCTGACTCCTTTCCTCCAGCTCCTGCTAAGCCCGACAGATATTACAGGGTCCCTGACTCCCACCAGTTCCTTTACAAAAATCCTACTGCTGATCCAGAAACCATTTCTCAGGGTCCTAAGGGGGTTAAGGCTGCCTCTGCTAAAAATCCTATTCTGACAGATAAGGATTCCAGAGCTTTGGAGAGATGGGGCAAAAAAGTGTATACTTCTGCTACATTATCGATTAGGGCTTTAAATTGCCAACTTCATATGCTAAAATATCAGCAATTTCTACTGTCTGTTATGAAACAAAAGTTAGGTACCATTTCTGCATGTGCAGATAATAAGGAATTACATGATTTGATGCATGCTACTGAACAAGTGGGGAAACATGGTTTACACTGTGGTTTTCATGCCTTGGAGGCTTCTTGCAGGGCGGCTGCCTCTGGCACAGTCATTAGAAGACATGCTTGGTTAAAGGAACAAAACTTACCTGATCTAAGTGAAAGCAAAGTTACTGGATGCTCCTGTTCAGCATAATGTTTTGTTTGGGCCTAAGGCTGAAGAGGTGATAAAGAAAATGGAGGATAAGGCAAAATCCATGCAAACGGTTAAGGATTTCTTACAAGTTCAGCCCCCTAGATTTAGCAGAAATTGGCCA
Organism: Protopterus annectens; assembly: GCF_019279795.1. Lineage (NCBI taxonomy): Eukaryota > Metazoa > Chordata > Ceratodontiformes > Protopteridae > Protopterus > Protopterus annectens. The sequence continues at coordinate 836,316,139 of NC_056733.1, forward strand.
ACAAAAAATTGGTCTTTTCCCAGCTCGGACAGGTCTCAGAGGGGTAGATATAGGCGCACCAGAGGGAGGCCTCAAACACAGACCTCTTACAGATCTAGACAATGGAGTGCTTCCACCTCCAGGGGTGGAGAAGACGGACCTCAATCATTTAGAAAACAGGCTCAATGACTCCCTCTGCATGGCTCCTGGAACTTCTCTCCTAGATGCTCCTCTAGAAGGAAAACTCTCTCTTTTTCAACAAAATTGGACTTACATAACCCAAGACAAGTGGGTTCTGGATGTAGTTTCAAGAGGTTACAAATTCCACTTTCATACCTTGCCAAGACCAAACGGATGGCCAGACCTACCAAAACACCAATGGTCCGAGGCATTAAACCAGGTGGGATCCCTCATGGCTATGAGGGCCATAGAACTGGTTCCACAATCAGAGATGGGGCAGGGCTTTTACTCAAGGCTCTTTCTAGTTCCCAGAAAGCAAAACTCATGGAGACCCATCCTGGATCTGTCAGTCTTAAATACTTTCCTGGAGATACCAAAGTTCAAAATGCTTACTCTGCAGCAGCTCCTGCCAATGTTGAGCAAAAATGCATGGATGGTGACATTGGATTTAAAGGAGGCTTACCTTCACATCCCTATCAGACAGGAGTGCAGAAAATACCTCCGGTTCAAGGCCGGCTCGAAACATTACCAATTCTCTGCACTGCCCTTTGGCTTGTCTACTGCGCCCAGGGTCTTCACCAAGTGCCTGGCACCAGTAGTAGCTTATTGCAGACTCAAGGGTATTCAAATTTACCCTTATATGGACGACTGCCTTAGTCAAGCAGACAGCAAGGATGTTTAACTCCAGCACCTGCAATTTGTTCAAAATCTTCTCAAGTACCTGGGATTCACTGTAAACATAAAGTCAAATTTGACCCCCACACAACAGATAACTTTTCTGGGTGCTCTTTTAAACACAACAACCCAGATGGCATTCCTGACATCCGAAAAACAACTTCAGCTGGCTTCCACTTTCAAAACCTTGGCTTCTATAACTCAGCTAACTGCAAGGAAATTCCTGCAGGCTTTGGGTTACATGGCCTCCTGCATCCTTCTCATACCAAATGCAAGACTACATATGAGAAAAATACAATGGTACCTAAAAAGTATATGGTCCCAGCATTGCCACAGTCTAGACACACAGATTGCTGTCTTGCCTTGCCTACAAAAGGAATTCCATTGGTGGTCCATGGCATGTCTTCACAACAAAGGCAAAGCCTTCAGTCTACCTCCAGCCAGCCAAGTGTTAACCACGGACGCCTCGGATTACGCATGGGGAGCCCACTTGCAGGGAAAGGGTCTGCAAGGTTTTTGGACAGAGGAACAGAAGCACCTACATATCAATTTAAAAGAGATGTTAGCTGTTCAGAATGCCCTCATGGCGTTCAGGGATCTTCTACAACCAGGACAACTACTGATAGGAACAGACAACACCACAGTTATGTGGCACATAAACAAGCAGGGGGGCTCACATTCCTACCCCCCTTTGCAGTCTAGCCATGACTCTATGGAGTACAGCACTAGCTTGCAAAGTGGATCTACAAGCTCAGTTCCTGCTAGGGAAACAAAATACTTTGGCAGACAGCCTGAGCAGGAACCTGTCAGACCTACACGAGTGGATGCTAGACACCCACATATTCAAGACGATTACAGAAGCCTGGGGCTGCCCGGACATAGATCTATTTGCATCCCCCCTCAACCACCAGTTACAGATTTTTTGCACAAGGACTTTTCACAAGCTAGCATGGAAAGTGGATGCACTATCATTCAGTTGGAAAAACCTCAAGAAGTATGCCTTTCCACCACTACCTCTTCTACCACGGGTGTTATTAAAGATCAAGCAGGACAAGCCCAAGATGATGATTCTACGGGCCCCAAATTGGCCTTGTCAATTCTGGTACTCAACACTGAAGAATCTATCTCAGGAACCACCTTGGATTTTGCCTCAGATTCCCAATCTATTGTCCCAACACCAGGGCCAGGTTCTGCACTCTCATGTCAAAACTCTCAGCCTGGCAGCCTGGCGAATTCAGGATCTATGATTAATCCTCCCCTTCCCAAAAAGGTCATGGATGTTATCTTAGAAGCCAGACGGCCTAGCACTAGAAAATCTTATGCAGGCAAATGGAAGAGATTTTGCACCTGGATGCATGCTCAGAATTCGGATCCTCTCATTCCTAATATCCCTTTGATTTTGCTTTACCTAACAGACATGCTACATAAGGGTTTATCCTTCTCCTCCATAAAAATTCATGCCTCAGCTATCTCTGCACATTACAATACAGACCCTCCACTCTTTTTGCATCCACTTCTGAAACAATATCTATGAGGAGCAAAGAATTTAAGGCCTCCTAGGACACCACCCATACCTGCCTGGGACCTCAACTATGTTTTGGAAAAACTCACTCTGCCTCCTTTTGAGCCTGCTGCCACAACTGATATTAAGTATTTATCATGGAAGACAGCTATCCTACTGGCTTTGACTTCAGCCAGGAGAGTCTCGGAGTTACAAGCACTCATGGCTGTGGAACCTTACATTATTTTTCACCAAGATAGGGTGTCTTTAAGGACTAATCCTACTTTCATGCCTAAAGTGGTTTCCAAAGTGGCTTTAAATCAAACTATTCACCTGCCAACTTTTTTCAGTAATCCACAAAATAAGGGGGAAAGGATCTTGCATTCCTTGGATGTACACAAACAACTTAGTTTTTACCTGGACAGAACCAAGGATATCAGGAAAACAGAGCAACTGTTTGTTTCTTATGCAACAAACTCCCAAGGCAAAGCCATTTCAAAACAGACCATTTCTAAATGGATTGCACATGGAATCAGATTTTGTTACTCTCATCATGGAAAGTAAATCCCAGGAAAAATTAGGACTCACTCTACCAGAGCTGCTGCTACTTCAGCTGCCTTTCTCAGGGGAAGGGGAGTACCTACCAAAGATATTTTGGAAGCTGCAACTTGGAGTTCAGTGCATACTTTCTCTAAGCACTATAATCTCCCTCTTTACTCTAAGTCTAGGGCAGGCTTTGCTTCTGCAGTCTTGCAGGGCCTTCTAGCCGCACCTTCTTCTCTATGACCACCACCGCTTATCTCAGCTTTGGGATTCAACCCTACAGTGATGACTGCAACAGTGAAACACGATGAACATAGTACAGTTGTGTACACTTACCATAAATGTAGATGTTAGAGTGTCTTCACTGTTGCAGTCTGGGTTACCCTCCCTCCTGTCCCCTCTTATACTTTCATTAGTATGCTTACCTACTTCACCTTTCTTCTGAGGTGTATTTGCTACAGGCTGTGGGGTTTGTGGTATGTTATTTTTTGTTTTTTACTATTGGCCTTCATTTTTTGGCACCTGACATCTGGGGCAAGAAAAACTGGAGAACATGGCGTCGGCTGGCAGCTTTGTACTCCTGGCGCTCTGACGTCAGGGAGCATGACTGAACAGCCGATGCCGGACCCAGACTTTGGGATTCTGGCCGACCGAGGACTGCCTGCCGGCAGGAAGAACCCTACAGTGATGACTGCAACAGTGAAGACACTCGAACATCTACATTTATGGTAAGTGTACACAACTGTACTATGTTCTTCGTGTTTCACTGTTGCTGTCATTACATTTGGGTTATCTGCTTGCAGTAGCCCTCAGTCGGCCTGATTAACAAAGTCTTGGGTCCTGCGTTGGTTGTTTTCCCTTCTTCCATGACGTCAGGTCGTCAGGGGTATAAAACATGCAGCCGACGCCATTACATCAGTCTTTCTTGCAGTGTGGTGCCTGAAGCAGAAGCATTTCGCAAGTGCCAGTCAGCCGACTCCTGAAATTTTCATTTTCGAGTTTCAGAACCGAAGTCTTCAACTAAAGCCAAGTACCCCGTTGGGGAAACTTTTTCTTGCTCCTTATCAATGTCAGTAAAAGTTAACAATTGCATTACTCGTCGAAAGGAAATACCTCACAAAGATTTTCATTCGTACTGTATTCCTTGCCTAGGCCCTTACCACGACGTACCCTGCTGTCGGTTTTGTGGTTTATTTAATCAGCTCACTATCCATCATCTGTATATTTTCACCTCTAAATATTTCTGTTCTCATTCCCTGCCTAGGCCCTGACCACGACGTACCCTGCTGTCGGTTTTATGGTTTATTTAATCAGCGCACTATCCATCATCTGTATATTTTCACCTCTAAATATTTCTGTTCTCAGTTTAATTATCCAGATATGTCGTTGATTAGCCATCCGACTTCCGGGATTCTGAAAAAACGCAAAGATAAAGACAGAGACAGGCCACCGAGATCCAAAGCTGTCAACGACGCTTCTCCTAAGCCAGTTGCCAGCTCGCCGGTACTCAGTGAGGCACTTTCGACCTTGGATGGGTCCGGAGCCGCTGTGCAGGCACCGGCTTCTGAGGGTGTACTCAGGCCTATGGACTTTCATATTAAACCAATGCCTCCTCCTTCATTTAGGCCAAAATCTCGAACCATGCTTAAGAAACCAACGCTCAGGCCACATGCTTAGGCCTCTGTATCTAAAAACAAATAAGAATGGCTGAAGATCTTATAACTCTAATCAGGGGAAGCCAACCTACCCCTTCTAAGAGACCTAGGACTGAAGTTGTTTATGAATGTTTTGACCAGGATTCTGATTCCTCCGATTCTTCTGATGATCTGGATTTGCCCTTATCTACTTATTTGGATTCTGATGCAGAGGACTCTATTCCCTCTGCTTCCCCTCCAGAGGATTTTTCTTTTGGTGAGACCTTACATACTTTAAGGGAGCATTTCCACTGGGAAAGCCAGGATTTTTCTGATTCAATAAAAGAGGCTTAGGGATTTCTTACTCCTGCCTCAGCATAGGCCTTTAACTATACCTTCTGTACTAGACATTGTTGATGATGCCTTTTCAGAATCTAGTTTGGCCCCTGATTCTTTGCCTCCTGCTCCCAGAAAACCTGACTGATATTACAGGGTTCCTTATTCACACAAGTTCCTTTTTAAAAATCCTATTGCGGATCCAGAGACTATTTCACAGGGACCCAAGGGCATTAAGGCTTCTACTGCTAAAAATCCTACCCCCTCTGATAGAGACTCCAGGGCGCTGGATAGATGAGGTAAGAAGGTTTACACCTCTGCAACCTTGGCCATTAGGGCCTTAAACTGCCAGTTTCATATGTTAAAGTATCAACGACATGTTATTGGATTGCTTAAACAGAAAATGATGTTGATTCCTGACTGCTGAAAATAAAGAATTACAGGATTTAATGCATTCTGCTGAACAGGTTGGAAAACATACTTTGCAATGTGGATTTGATTCATTAGAGGCCTCTTGCATGGTTGCTATTACTGGGTCTGTGCTTAGAAGGCATGCTTGGCATAAGGAGCAATCTTTGTCTGATCATGTTAAATCTAAATTGCTGGATTCTCCCTTAAATCAGGACCGCCTGTTTGGCAACAAGGCTGAGGAAGTTCTTAAAAAGATGGACGATAAAGCTAAATCTATGCAAACTGTTAAAGATTTTTTTACAAGTTCAGCCTCCTAGATTTAGAAGGCACTGGCCCTCTAGAAATTGGTCCTTTCCAGCCCCTTCCAGGTCTTCTCAAGCCAAACCCAGACACAGCAGAAACCCCAGGTTTCAGTCCCAAGGGACACACAAGACTAAGCAGTGAGGGGTTTCCGCACCCAAATCTGGGAGTAGTAAGACTCCCCCTATGGAAAACTGTCTCAATGACTTGCTTTAAAAACTTCCAAGCACTTCCCAACTGAATGCTCCTTTAGGCGGAAAGATTGGTCTACAGGCCAAAAACTAGGAACTTATTACCCAGGACAAATGGGTTTTAAATATAGTGTCACAAGGATACAGATTTCACTTCCACAAGTTACCAACACCAAGCGGGTGGCCACCAGATCTACCGCCAAATTAGTGGGCAGAGGCCCAAAATCAAGTACTCTCTCTTAAACATGGGGGCTATTCAGTTGGTACCAGAAGAGGAAAAGGGACAAGGTTTTTGAGACTTTTCCTGGTGCCCAGAAAAGGCAATACATGGCATCATATCTTGGACCTTTCTACTCTAAACACCTTTCTGGTGATTCCAAAATTCAAGATGCTGACTCTTCACCAGCTGCTTCCTATGCTAAGCAAAGATGCATGGTTGGCAACACTAGACTTAAAAGAAGCATACTTGCACATCCCTATCAGGGAGTATTGCAGAAGATACCTACGCTTCAAAGTAGGCTACATGCACTATCAGTACTCTGCACTGCTCTTTGGCTTATCTACTGTGCCCAGGGTATTCACAAAGTGCCTAGCTCCAGTCATTGCATTTTGCAGGCAAAGAAATATTCAAATATACCCATACCTGGATGATTGTCTAATTCAGGCAGAAAGCCAGGACAGTCTTTTGAATCATCTGGCCTTTGTTCAAAGGGTACTGACTTGTCTGGGGTTCATTATAAACGAAAAGAAATCACGCCTGGTACCGTGTCAACAAATTCTATTCCTGGGAGCAAGCTTGAATACAACTTCCCAGATAGCTTTCCTCACGCCAGAGAAACGGATTCATTTGACAACCTACTTCAAACAAGTGACCACAAAAACCTAGTTATCTGCAAGGCAAATACTGCAAGCCTTGGGGTTCATGGTCTCCTGCATTCTTCTAATTCCATATGCAAGGCTGCATATGAGGAAACTACAATGGTCTCTCAAAAGCCTTATGGTGTCAACATTCACCGGATCTAGAAGCAAGAATTCCTATCTTACCTTGCCTATGCCTAGAGTTCCTTTGGTGGGCAGAGGCCTGCCACCAAAACAGGGGACTAACATTCACATTACCCCCTGCCACCCAAACCTTAACAGACTCATCAGGCTATGCATGGGGGGGCTCACCTGGCAGGGAAGTGCATTCAGGGCAAATAGAACCCACGTCAAATGCACCTGCACATAAATCAAAAGGAAATGTTAGCTGTACAGAATGCTCTGAGCCTTCAAGGACCACATTCTTCCAGGACAACTAATGGTAAAGACGGACAACACCACTGTCATGTGGTACGTAAACAAGCAGGGGGGGGGTACACATTCTTACCCCCTCTGCAGACTAGCCATGGCATTGTGGAACACAGCCTTGAGCTACCAAGTGAATCTACAAGCTCAATTCCTGCCAGGAAAACTAAATACACTGGCAGATGGACGCACACGAGTGGAAATTGGAACCAAGGATTTTTACATGTTGACAAGCAAATGGGGGAGCCCAGATATAGACCTGTTTGCCTCCCCCCAGAACCATCAGCTGGAAAATTTTTGCACAAGGATTCCCCACAAGTTAGCTTGGAAAGTGGATGCTGTATCCTTCAGCTGGAAAAACCTATCAGTTTATGCCTTTCCTCCTCTGCCTCTGCTCTCCAAGGTACTACTAAAGATCAAACAGGACAAGCCAAGGACGATTTTAATTGCACCAGACTGGCCTCGCCAACACTGGTACCCACTCTTGCGCAGTGTGTCACGCTTGGCTCCATGGCACCTGCCTCAGACTTCCTTCTCTGTTCTGTCAGCAGGAGAACCAGATTCTGCACCCTCAGCTGCAAACTCTGAACCTAGCAGCCTGGCTAATTACCTAATCTTTCCTTTACCATCCCTCAGTAAATCAGTGATGGATATCATTTTAGAGGCAAGGACTGGAAAATCTTAAGTTGCAAAATGGAAAAGATTTTGTGCCTGGAACCAATCTCAAGGAATGAACGCAGCAGTGCCCAATTTACCTCAGATTCTACAATACTTGACTTGTAGATACTTCATAAGGGCTTGTCCTTTTTCCTCCATCAAAATTCATGCCTCAGCCATTTCAGCTCATTATAGCACAGAGCCCCCTCCCCTCTTCTCTCACCCACTGCTCAAGCAGTTCCTCAGAGGGGCCAAAAATTTAAGGCCACCCAGGAGAGCTCCAACTCCAGCCTGGGATCTTAACTTTGTTTTGGAAAAACTCACTCTTCGTCCTTTCGAGCCAGCTGCTACTGCAGATTTAAAATTTCTTTCCTGTAAAACCGCTTTCCTTTTAGCAATCACTTGTGCAAGAAGGGTATCTGAATTACAGGCCCTTATGGCAGTGGAACCTTTCATCTTTCATGCAGACAGGGTGTCCCTCAGAACCAATCCCTCCTTCGTGCTCATGGTGGTATTCAGTGTGGCTCTTAGTCAGCCAGTCATTTGCTTACCTTCTTTCCTAACCCATAGAACAAAAGGGAAATGGATACTGCACTCTAGTTGTGCACAGACAGCTTAGATTCTACTTGGACAGGACTAAACCTCAAAGGAAATCTGAACAACTGCTGGTGACATTTGCTGCAGGGACAGAGGGGAAAGCTATTTCAAAACAAACAGTTTCAAAATGGATAGGTCACTGCATTAATTTCTGCTATAAGCACCATGGAAAACCTATCCCACAGGGCATCAGACCCCATTCAACCAGGGCTGCATCTACCTCTACAGCCTTTCTCAGGGGCGTCCTTACTAGGGACATCCTAGAAGCTGATACCTGGAGTTCTGTACATAGTTTCACCAAGCATTATCGTTAGCTAGTTTTCTCTAAATCCAGAGCTGGTTTTGCCGCTGCAGTCCTTCAGGGCCCTATAGCTGGTCCTAATTCTATTTAAATTCCTCCTCCCAACCTTAGCTTTGGGAATCAACCCAAATGTAATGACTGCAACAGTGAAACACGAAGAACATAGTACAGTTGTGTACACTTACCATAAATGTAGATGTTCAAGTGTATTCACTGTTGCAGTCCTGGTTACCCTCCCTCCAGCCCCCTTTCTTCTTTTGTCTATACCTCTACTCTCACTTACTATGCTCAAAAAGCTTTTTGGTGTATTTGCTTTTTTGTTGGAGGTATATCTTTGTATTTATAGATTTAATTGCTCCCCATTAGGGGGGCACCTGACATCTGGGGCAAGAAAAACTGATGTAATGGCGTCGGCTGCATGTTTTATACCCCTGACGACCTGACGTCATGGAAGAAGGGACAGCAACCGACGCAGGACCCAAGACTTTGTTAATCAGGCCGACTGAGGGCTACTGCAAGCAGATAACCCAAATGTAATGACTGCAACAGTGAATACACTCGAACATCTACATTTATGGTAAGTGTACACAACTGTACTTTGCAGACCCGCACAGTCATTTCTGTGGCCTCGGACAAAGCTTCTTTCCATGTCTGTTCTTTCCTCTGACAGACTGCAGGCATCTAAAGAGGCTGGGGAAACAGTGTCTACTTTGGCTACCCTCGCCTTTAGGACCTTGAACTATCATACACATATGTCACAGCTATCTAAACTTATCTCTGACGTGCCTGATTCCTAATTTCTGCATCCTCCCAGGTGGCCCATCACGCAGTAAAGTGCAGCTATGATGCTGTGGAGGCTACCTGTAGGGTAGCTGCCTCAGTGTTGAGAATATTTGCATGGCTAAGGCTTCAAGCCCTCCCTGAGGACATCAAGGTGAAGCTCATGGATGCTTTCCTTGACAATTCTACATTATTTGGTCAGGCTTCAGCTAATATTTTCAGATCATTGCAGGAAAGGAGTTCAAAGACCTCAAGCACATCCTGATGTTCTTCGTGTTTCACTGTTGCAGTCATTACATTTGGGTTATCCTGCTGGCAGATTGCCCTCAGTCGGCCTGAATTCCAAAGTCTTGGGTCCTGTGTCGTCAGATGTAGCCGACGCCATTTTCTTCAGTCTTTCTTGCCACGCGGTGCCCAAAGCATAAGCAGTTCGCAAGTGCCGGTCGGCCGACTCCTGAGATTTTCGTGCTCAAATTTCAGATCCGAAGTCTTCATTAAAAGCTAAGTACCCCGTTGGGGAAACTTTTTTCTTGCTCCAGACCGATGTCAGAAAAAGTTAATAATTGTATTTCTTGTGGGAAGCAAATACCTCATAAGGACTTTCATTCTTACTGTATTCCTTGCCTAGGCCCTGACCACGATGTTGCTAGTTGTCAGTTTTGTGCTAGATTTAACCAACGCATTATTAAGCGTCGGTACAATTTTGCATTACACTATTTTGGCAGAAGATTTAATTATACAATGTCGTCGGATAGCCATCCGACTACTGGAATTCACAAGAAACGTAAAGAAAAAGAAAAGGACAGGCATCCAAGGTCCAAAACCGACAACGAGGCTTCTTCTAAACCAGTCACCGGTTCGCCGGTCCTCAGTGAGGCGCCTTTGCAGCCTCTGACACCCGCTACTTTAGACCCGCAGGCTGCTACCGACTCCCATGAGGAGTCGACTAGGCTGCTGGAAGCTCAAGGTATTGGTCCTTCGGAGACTATTCCCTCAGATGGGTCCGGAGCCGCTGAGCAGGCATCAGCTTCTGAGGGTGTTTTCAGACCTACTCAATTATACATTAAAACGACTTCAGCTTCAAAAGCAAAGACTAAAGCACCTTTGAAGACAAAGAAACAAGTACAACAGCCTCATGGACAGGCCTCTATGCCTAAAAAACAGATGCTCAAAATGGCCAAAGACTTAATTACTTTGATGAGGAGTTCCCATCCCCCACCTGATAAAAGGCCTAGGCAAGAGACAGAATATGAATCTTCAGATCAGGTTTCCATTTCATCTAATTCCTCTTCTGATCAGGAATACTCTCTTCCTCCCTATGAGGATTCTGATGCTGAAGAATCTATCCCTTCAGCGTCTCCTCCTGAGGATTACTCTTTTGGGGAAACCTTGCATACCATGAGGGAGCATTTTCCTGGGAGAGCCAAGATTTTTCATAATCTAAGAAAAGGCTCAGAGACTTTCTTTTACTACTACAACACAGGCCCCTAGCTATTCCACCTGTGTTAGACATTGCAGATGTATTTTCAGAGTCCAGTCTGACCCCTGACTCCTTACCTCTAGCTCCTGTTAAGCCAGACAGGTACTACAGGGTTCCTGACTCTCATAAATTCCTTTTCAAAAACCCTGCTGCTGACCCAGAAACTATCTCTCAGGGTCCCAAAGGGGTCAAGGCTTCCGCTGCTAAAAACCCTACCCCCTCAGACAGGGATTCTAGGGCATTGGACAGATGGGGAAAAAAGATTTACACTTCTGCTACCTTGGCTATAAGGGCTTTAAATTGTCAGTTTCATATGCTCAAATATCAGCAACATATTATTTCACTGCTTAAACAGAAAATGTTGATAAATTCTGAATGTGCAGAAAACAAAGAAATGCAGGATTTATTGCATGCAGCTGAACAAGGTGGAAAGCATACTTTGCAATGTGGTTTTGATTCTTTGGAGGCCTCCTGCAGGGCCGCTGTTACGGGTTCTGTCATCAGGAGGCATGCTTGGTTAAAGGAACAAAATCTGCCTGATAATGTCAAAGTAAAATTATTAAATGCTCCATTACAGCATGATACCTTGTTTGGTGTTAAAGTGGAAGAGGTGCTAAAGAAAATGGAGGACAAAGCTAAATCTATGCAAACGGTTAAGGATTTCTTACAGGTACAGCTTCCTAGATTTAGCAGACACTGGCCTACAAAGAATTAGTCCTTTCCAGTGTACAGACCTCAAAGGGGCAGATACAGATGCCCAAGAGACAGATCCCAGCCCCAAGGTTCGTACAGGTCTAAACAATGGGGTGCTTCTACCTCCAAAACGGAGAAGACAAATCACAGCCATACAGGAAACAGTCCCAGTGACTTCCCCCTGCTTGCACCAAGCACTTATCTTCTGGCAGCACCTTTAGGGGGAAAACTAGCATTTTTCTCTCAAAATTGGCACATAATAACCCAGGACAAATGGGTCCTAGACATAGTGTCTCAAGGCTACAAGTTTCACTTCCATACCCTCCCAAGGACAAACGGTTGGCCAGACCTGCCAAAACATCAATGGGCAGAAGCACAAAAGCAAGTCTCATCCCTCATGGACATGAGGGCCATTCAACAAGTACCAGAGCAAGAGCAGGGACAAGGGTTTTATTCAAGACTTTTCTTGGTCCCAGAAAGGACAAGACCTGGAGACCAGTACTGGACCTATCTATTCTAAACACATTTCTGGATATACCAAAATTCAAAATGCTGGGCAAGAAGGCTTGGCTTATGACTTTAGACCTAAAAGAGGCATACCTGCATGTCCTAATCAGACCGACATGCAGAAGATACCTCAGATTCAAAGCTGGCTCAATGCACTACCAATTCTCTGCACTGCCCTTTGGCTTATCTACTGCACCCAGGGTCTTCACAAAGTGCCTGGCACCAGTAATTGCATTCTGCAGACAAAGAGGAATACAAATATATCCTTACTTGGACGACTGCCTCATTCAAGCAGAGAACAAGGACATTCTACTACAGCATCTGGTGTTTGTAAAGAGATTTCTAACAGGCCTAGGGTACACAGTCAACGAAAAGAAATCAAAACTAGTACCCTCTCAAGAGATAATATTCCTGGGTGCATGCTTAAATACAACTGCCCAGATGGCTTATCTCACGTCAGACAAAGAAAACTGACTACCTATTTCAACATGTTGGCAACAAAGGCCCAGTTATCTGCAAGAAAAATTCTGCAGGCTTTGGGTTTCATGGCATCCTGCATTCTACTAATTCCATATGCGAGACTGCATATGAGGAAACTTCAGTGGTACCGAAAAAGTATTTGGACTCAACATTGCCACAGTCTGGAAACAATAATTACCCTCATTCCCTGCCTGCAACAGGAGTTTCGATGGTGGGCGAAGGCTTGTCACCAGAACAAGGGTCAGCCATTCACTTTACCGCCAGCCAGGCAAACATTAACAACGGCTGCATCAGATTATGCCTGGGGGGCCCACATGGCAGGAAGGTGTATTCAAGGCACATGGTCCACAAACCAAATGCATCTACATATCAATCGAAAAGAGATGCTAGCTGTTCAGAATGCCCTGACAGGCTTCAAGGACGTACTTCATCCGGGACAACTACTGATAAAGACAGACAACACCACGGTCATGTGGTATATAAACAAGCAGGGAGGCACTCATTCTCACCCCCTTTGCAGACTAGCCATGAGTTTGTGGGACACAGCATTGACTTACCAAGTACATCTGCAGGCACAATTCCTGCCAGGAAAGATAAATACTCTGGCAGACGAACTAAGCAGAAACCTTGTGGATCCCCACCAGTGGAAATTGGATCCACAAGTCGTCAGTATGGTAACAAGGAAATGTGGATGCCTGGAGATAGATCTATTTGCCTCTCCTCACAACTACCAACTAAAAAGATTCTGCACAAGGACTTATCACAGACAAGCATGGAAAGTGGATGCCCTATCTTTCAGCTGGAAAAGCTTAGCAGTATATGCCTTTCCTCCTCTGCCTCTCCTCCCCAAGGTACTCCTAAAGGTCAGACAAGAGAAGCCAAAGATGATACTGATTGCCCCAGACTGGCCCCGTCAGTACTGGTATCCAATTCTAAGGAACTTGTCTAAATGCCCGGCTTGGACCTTGCCTCAGATACCTCATCTACTATCCCAACAAAACAATCAGATCCTGCACAGCCAGCTAAAGACCTTAAATCTGGCAGCATGGCGGATAATGTAGTCATACAAAACGCGCCTCTCACTAAAGCTGTGATGGATGTCATTTTGGAGGCCAGAAGGCCTAGTACCAGAAAATCTTACGCTGGAAAATGGAAGAGATTCTGTGCTTGGAACCAGGCACAAGGAATTGACACAGCTGTACCAAATATTCCTCAGATTTTGCAATACTTAACTGAGATGTTGGACAAAGGCCTATCCTTTTCATCAATTAGAATTCATGCCTCTGCCATTTCGGCTCATTACAATACAGAGCCACCAATCTTTTCTCATCCTTTGTTAAGGCAGTACCTCAGAGGAGCCAAAAACTTAAGGCTTCCAAGGAGATCACCAATACCTGCATGGGACCTCAATTGTGTCTTGGAAAAACTCACCCTGCCTCCTTTTGAACCAGCTGCTACAGCTGATATAAAGTTTTTATCTTGGAAAACAGCTCTGCTCCTAGCAATAACTTCTGCAAGATGAGTCTCAGAGCTACAGGCACTCATGGCTGTGGAACCTTTTATCATTTTTTATCCAGACAGGGTTTCAATGAGGACAAACCCGACATTTATGCCTAAGGTAGTGTTCAGTGTGACCCTTAACCAAACTATTCATCTACCTACTTTTTATCCAAACCCACAGAATAAGGGGGAGAGAATTCTGCATTCTTTGTACATATACAGACAACTACGCTTCTACTTGAACAGAACCAAAGCTTTCAGAAAGACAGAGCAACTACTAATGGCATATGCTGCAGGATCACAAGGAAAGGCTATCTCAAAGCAGACTGTTTCTAAGTGGATAGGCCACTGCATTCATTTCTGCTATTCGCAACATGGCAAGCCAGTGCCTAAGGGCATTAGGCCACATTCAACCAGAGCAGCAGCCACTTCAGCAGCCTTCCTCAGGGGAGTACCAACCAAAGACATTTTAGAGGCTGCTACCTGGAGTTCAGTGCACACCTTTACAAAGCACTATAATTTACCACTCTACTCTAAATCCAGGGCAGGCTTTGCCACTGCAGTTCTGCAGGGCCTCATAGCCGCTTCTAATGCTATATTAGCTCCAGCCTCCCAACCATAGCTTTGGGATTCAACCCAAGTGTAATGACTGCAACAGTGAAACACGAAGAACATAGTACAGTTGTGTACACTTACCATAAATGTAGATGTTCGAGTGTATTCACTGTTGCAGTCCAGGTTACCCACCCACCATCCCCCATTTCTTTGCTGGAACTTATCTGCACTTTAATCTGTACAACCTATATGGTGTATTTGCTTGTAGATGAAGGTATAATATATTTTGGTGCATGCATGTTTTATTGGCATATTTTTTAGCCTACCCTTTTGGGGGCACCTGACATCTGGGGCAAGAAAAACTGAAGAAAATGGCGTCTGCTGCATCTTTTATACCCCTGGTGCACTGACGTCAGGGAAGAGGCGACAATAACCGACACCAGACCTAGACTTTGGAATTCAGGCCAACTGAGGGTAGCCTGCCAGTAGGATAACCCAAGTGTAATGACTGCAACAGTGAATACACTCTAACATCTACATTTATGGAAAGTGTACACAACTGTACTATCCTTACTTGGGCGACTGCCTCATACAAGCAGAGAACAAGGACATTCTACTACAGCATCTGACGTTTGTGAAAAGACTTTTAACATGCCTAGGGTACACAGTCAACAAAAAGAAATCAAAATTAGTACCCTCTCAAGAGATAATATTCCTGGGTGCAAGCTTAAATACAACTGCCCAGATTGCTTATCTCACTCCAGACAGACAAAGGCAACTGACTACCTATTTCAAAGAAATGGCAACAAAGGCCCAGTTATCTGCAAGAAAGATTCTGCAGGCTTTGGGCTTCATGGCATCCTGCATCTTAGTATTCCATATGCAAGACTGCATATGAGGAAAATTCAGTGGTACCTAAAAAGTGTCTGGACACAACATTGCCACAGCCTAAAACAATGATTACTCTCATTCAACAGGAGTTTCGATGGTGGGCAAAGGCTTGTAACCAAAACAAGGGACAGCCATTCTTACTACCCCCAGCCAGGCAGAGCCTAACGATGGATGCATCAGATTATGACTAGGGTGCACACATGGCAGGAAGAGGCATTCAGGGCACCTGGTCTACAAACCAAAAGCATCTACATATCAATCAAAAAGAGATGCTAGCTGTTCAAAATGCCCTGACAACCTTCAAGGATCTACTTCATCCGGGACAACTACTAATAAAGACAGACAACACCATGGTCATGTGGTACATAAACAAGCAGGGGGCACTCATTCTTACCCCCTTTGCAGACTACCCATGGCTTTATGGGACACAGCATTGACTTACCAAGTTCATCTGCAGGCACACTTCCTGCCAGGAAAGGAAAATACTCTAGCAGATGAACTAAGCAGAAACCTCATGGATCCCCACAAGTGGCACCTGGATCCACAAGTCTTCAGCATGATAACAAAGAAATGGGGACGCCCGGACATACATCTATTTGCCTCCCCTCACAACAATCAACTAAAAAGGTTCTGCGCTAGGACTTATCACAGACAAGCTTGGAAAGTGGACGCCTTATCTTTCAACTGGACAAACCTATCAGTATATGCCTTTCCTCCACTGCCTCTTCTCCCCAAGGTACTCCTAAAGGTCAGACAGGAGAAACAAAAAATTATTCTGATTGCCCCAGACTGGCCATGCCAGTACTGGTATCCGAGCTTAAGGAACTTGTCCCAACGCCCAGCCTGGACCTTACCTCAAATACCTCATCTACTGTCCCAGCAAAACAATCAAATTCTGCACAGCCAACTCAGGACCGTAAACCTGGCAGCATGGCGGATAATGTAGCCATACAAACCACACATCTCAGTAAAGCTGTGATGGATGTCATTTTAGAAGCCAGAAGGCCTAGTACTAGAAAATCCTATGCTGGGAAATGGAAGAGATTTTGTGCTTGGAACCAAGCTCAAGGAACTGATACAGCTGTCCCAAATATTCCTCAGATTTTGCAATACTTAACTGAGATGCTGGACAAAGGCCTATCTTTTTCATCAATTAAATTCTATGCCTCTGCCATTTTGGCTAATTGCAATACAGAGCCACCACTCTTTTCTCATCCTTTATTAAAGCAGTACCTCAGAGGAGCCAAAAACGTAAGGCCTCCAAGGAGAATGCCAATACCTGCATGGGACCTCAATTATGTCTTGGAAAAACTCACATTACCTCCTTTTGAGCCAGCTGCTACTGTGGATATAAAGTTCTTATCTTGGAAAACAGCTCTGCTCCTAGCAATAACTTCTGCAAGACGAGTTTCAGAGCTACAGGCTCTCATGGCTGTGGAACCCTTTATCATTTTTTATCCAGACAAGGGTCTCTCTGAGAACAAACCCTACATTTATGCCTAAGGGTGGTATCCAGTGTAGCTCCTAACCAAACTATTCATTTGCCAACTTTTTATCCAAATCCACAGAACAAGGGGGAGAAAATTCTGCATTCTTTGGACGTACACAGACAACTTAGATTCTACTTGGACAAAACTAAAGTTTTCAGAAAGACAGAACAATTACTAGTGGCATATGCCGCAGCATCACAAGGAAAGGCTATCTACAAGCAGACTATTTCAAAGTGGATAGGTCCCTGCATTCGTTTCTGCTACTCGCAGCATGGCAAACCAGTGCCTAAGGGCATTAGGCCACATTCAACCAGAGCTGCAGCCACTTCTGCATCCTTTCTCAGGGGAGTACCAACCAAAGACATTTTAGAGGCTGCTACTTCGAGTTCAGTGCATACCTTTACAAAACATTACAGTCTGCCTCTTTACTCTAAATCCAGGGCAGGCTTTGTCACTGCAGTTCTGCTGGGCCTCATAGCTGCTCCTAATGCTGTTTAGCTCCAGCCCCCCCAACCATAGCTTTGGGACTCAACCCAAATGTAATGACTGCAACAGTAAAATACGAAGAACATAGTACAGTTGTGTACACTTACCATAAATGTAAATGTTCGAGTGTATTCACTGTTGCAGTCCAGGTTACCCACCCGACATCCCCCTTATTTTTGCTGGAACTTATCTTTACTTCTCTAATCTATACAACCTAGGTGGTGTATTTGCTTTTAGATGAAGGTAAAGCTTATTTTGGTGCATTATGTTTTATTTACATATTTTTAGCCTACCCTTTTGGGGGCACCTGACATCTGGGGCAAATAAAAACTGAAGAAATTGGCGTCGGCTGCATCTTTTATACCCCTGATGAAGAGGCGACAGCAACTGACGCAGGACCCAAGACTTTGGAATTCAGGATGACTGAGGGCAACCTGCTCGCAGGATAACCCAAATGTAATGACTGCAACAGTGAATACACTCGAGCATCTACATTTATGGTAAGTGTACACAACTGTACTGTTTCACCAGTCCCCAAGTTCCACAGGAACTACCCTTCCAAACAGGTATTTGTCTGCAGGCAAACACAGCCCTCCCAACCTAAGCCCTCCAAGTGGAGCAGGAAAGTTCATCACTACTTAGCTCCCTCCTCCTCCCAGCCACACAAGCAGCCTTTTCCTGACAAAGCAGGTTCTTCCTGACTTCTCAGGACTTCCCTGCTCCATCCATCTTTTCCTACACCTCTCCCTATCCCTTCCAACCCAGGAATCTATCGCACAAGATGCATGGGTCTTGTACATCATAAAACACTGATACTTCATGGCTTGGCACACGGTGCCTCCCTTCAGGGGTATCCCACAGCCACCTGCAGACCAGGTACCGCTCTTCCCCCCGGGTACTGGCATACTTGCAGGAACAAGGAACCATAAAATTAGTGCCCACACACCAAAGAGGAACAGACTTCTACTCCCACATGTTCCTAGTACCAAAAAAAGAAGGCCCATGGAGACCCATCCTAGATCTCTCCTTCCTCAACACCTTCCTAAAAGGTGCCCTCCTTCAAGATGCTCACCCTTCAGTCCTTGTTTACTCATCCTCCCACAGGCCTTTCAGGCCTCCATAGACATTAACGACACCTACCTGCACATTCCCGTTCATCCCAAATTCAGGAAATTTCTTCATTTGTCTGTGGTACCCAGCACATTCAGTTGTCAGCTTTGCCTTTTTGGCTTTCAACAGCCCCAAGAGTTTTCACAAAATGCTTAGCCCCAGTAGTCACTTATTGCAGAATCCAAAGCATTCAAATTTTCCCTTACCTGGACAACCTCCTGTTCCAGGCAGACACCCCAGAGGATCTGCAGAGGAGCCTCCACTCAGCCATTGCTATTCTACAACAACTAGGATTCACAGTCAGCTTCAAAAAAATCTACCATCACCTCATTCCAAGACCATGTCTTTCTGGGGTGCAGATTCTAAACGGACAGTATGATGGTGTCTCTTCCACCTCAGAAGGCATAGGAGCTCTGCCAGACCTTCTCAAACCTCCTTCCCCTGCACCTTTTGTCAGTAAGGCAGTTTCTCAGGATCTTTGAACTGATGGCCTCCACCATACCTATGCTGCCTCTGGCAGGGCTTCATATGAGGAAGTTTCAGTGGTTCCTGAAGTTGGTGTGGGCACATGCCCACCCTCTGGAATTTTTAATTCTGCTCCTACCATCCATGAAGAAGGAGCTTCTATGGTGGAGCCAACAAATGTCCCTCAACCCGGGACTTTCCATCCACCCCCTACCCCCCAACTCAAGACCTGTACATTGGATACAGGCTGGGGGGCTATGTTGGGTCCCCATACTGTGCAAGGGCTACAGTCTCCCTGTCAGAAAAAGGATCACATAAGTGTAAAAGAAATGAAGGCATTGAAATGAAGGCATTGATTTTAGCTCTTCAGTATTTTCAGTGCCCTCTCAACACAGGTCAGCTGAGGATCTACACAGACTACGTGACTGATGTTCGTGTTTCACTGTTGCAGTCATCACCTGTGGGTTATCCTTGCTGTGGTAGCCCTCGGTCAGCCCAAATACCAGAGTCAATGTTTTTGTACGCTGGCTGCCATTGCCTGTAGTCTGATGTCAGGTCGTCAGTGCTATAAACCAAGACAGCCGATGTCATTACATCAGTCTTGCTTGCAGTGGAGCCCGTAGCAGAAGCAGTTCACACGAGTCACTACCAGAAGTTGAATTTCAGCTAAGTACCTCATTGGAGACCCTTTTTTCTAGCTCTAACTGATGTCCGAAAAAGTTAATTGTCTCGCCTGCGGAAAGCAGATCCAACACCAAGATTTTCATTCTTACTGCATCGGTTGTTTATGCCCAGACCAGTCCCTTGTTGCTGGTTCTGTGCACTCTTTAATGCGAGAACCATTTGCAGTAGAGCTCTTTTTGTAGACAATTATTTTCATGTTCTGTTTTCAAATTCCAATATGCCGTCCGTCAGGCAACAGTCTGTCAACATTCCGAAAAAACATAGAGATAAAGATAAAGACAGGCCACACAAGGCTAAGCCTTCCGAAGACGCTACCGCTAAGCAAGTCGTCAGTTCTCCAGAATTCAGTGAGGCGCTTTCGCAGCCCCGGATGCCCAACTCGCTTTCTACGCAGGCCGCTGCCGAGTCCCTTTTGGAGTCTGGTATGCCACAGAAATCCACTTCATCTTCCGAGCCTTTGGCTGTCTCTGCCTCAGTTGGGTCCGGAGGCGCGACGCAGGCACCGGCTTCCGAGGAGGCCTTTCGCACTACCGATTCTAAACAAAAAATGACGTCTTCGCATCCGACTACCGCTTCTCAGAGACAGATGGATTCTCTCAGGCCTAGAAGACAGGCCACTCCTAGGAAATCTGCTTCTAGCCACCATCTTGCTACTGCTCCCCCTCCCCGAGCTCAAATGCTTAAAACAGAGGAGGATCTCATCTCCCTTATCTGAGGTATTCAAGCCCCCACTCCAAAAAGGAAAAGGCATCCTTCTTCAGACATTGACAGAACAAGAGTCTGAGGATTATGATTATTCTGCTTTTGAAGAGGAACAACATCTGTTAACTGTTTGAGGTTTCAGATGCATAGGAATCCATCCCTTCTGCCTCCCCTCTACAGTTACTCTCCTTTGGGGAAAACCTTTCACTCCCTCAGGGAGCTCTTTCAGTGGGAATCTCAAGATTTAACACAGTCAAAGAAATGACTCAGAGAGTTTCTGGACCTGCCCCAGCACAGACCCCTGGCCATCCCAACTATTTTGAAAGTGGTGGGTGATGTTTTCCATGAATCCAGCTTAGCCCCTGATGCCTTGCCTCCTTCTCCAACTAAACCTGACCGGTACTACATAGTACTGGATTCTCACAAATACCTGTACGGGAATCCTGCTGCAGACCCTGAGGTCATTACATGGGGACCCAAAGGAGCTAAGACTAGTTCTGCCAAGAATCCTCTTCCATCTGACAAAGACTCCAGAGCTCTGGACAGATTGGGTAAGAAAGTATACACCTCTGCAACCCTAGCTATCAGAGCACTTGGTGTCATTTCCATATGTTAAAATATCAGCAGCACACTTTGAAAAAATTAAAACGGAAGATTGCTGCCTCTCCTGATGGTGCCAACTCAAAAGAGCTGGCAGATTTACTACACTGTCAAGTGGCCAAACACTCATTACAATGTGGATATGACACCCTAGAAGCCTCTAGCAGGGCAGCAGTGACCGGATCTGTTATTAGAAGACATGCATGGCTGAAGGAACAACCTCTCCCTGATAATGTCAAGTCCAAATGTATTGATGCACCCCTAGATAAGGAATGCCTGTTTGGGGAAAAAGCAGAAGAGGTGCTTAAAAAGATGGAAGACAAAGCAAAATCTATGTGAACAGTAAAAGATTTCTTTCGGTTTCAACCTCCCACATTCAGCAGGGACTTTCCCTCTAAGCACGGGGCCTTCCCTGCACCTAGAAAATGGGGCCAAGGTAAGCCCTGCAGGGACATGCCATCCAGCCCCTATCCCAGGGCCAGCAAAGAAGCAAACAATGGACCACTTCAGTCTCTAAGGCAGGGAGTTCTAAGCCAAGCTTCTATGGCAAGCACTCACAATGAGTCTCCCTCCCCCCTCTGCCCTTTTTTCACTCATCAAAAACTAGGAGGAAGGCTCACCCTCATCAAGGACAATTGTGTCTCTATAACCAAGGACCAGTGGGTCTTAAAAATCATTCATCAGGGATACAGATTCTCCTTCAGCGAAGTCCCTATTCCGAGAGGGTACCCAGACCTCCTCCCAAACCAGTGGGCAGAGGCATTGAAACAAGTGCAAACTCTTAATATCCCAGGGGGCAGTAGAACATGTCCCTCCAGATCAAACAGGAAAAGGTTTTTACTTCAGACTATTCCTTGTTCCCAGAAAAGAGGGCACTTGGCGCTCCATCGTGGATCTATCCTAACTGAACATCTCCTTGGTCCCCAGATTCAAAATGCTAACCTTGCAGCAGCTCCTACCTATGCTCACACAAAATGTCTGGCTTGTGACACGAGACCTAAAAGGTGCCTACCTCCACATCCCCATCAGGGAATCGTGCAGAAAATTCCTTCGCTTCAGAGCAGGCTATCAACACTTTCAGTTCTCTGCACTGCCCTTTGGCTTGTCTAGTGCTCCCAGAGTATTCGATAAATGCTTGGCCCCGGCTATAGCATTCTGCAGACAGAGAAATGTACAGATTTACCCTTACCTGGATGACTGCCTCATTCAGGCAGATTGCAAAGAAAAGTTGCTCCAGGACCTTCTCTTTGTCAAATCACTCCTAAGTTCCCTAGGGTTCACCGTCAACGAGAAAAAAATCAAAGCAAAACCCCACCAGAAAAATTGATGTTCTTCGTGTTTCACTGTTGCAGTCATCACATTTGGGTTATTTTGCCAGGGGTAGCCCTCAGTCAGCCTGAATACCAGAGGCTTAGTATTTCTGCATAGTCAGTGGTTAAATCAGGCACCCAATGCCATTACATCAGTCTTTCTTGCCGTGGAGCCCGGAGCAGAAGCAGTTTGCACGAGTGCCGGTTGGCCATTACCTGAGTTTTCATTTCCGAATTGAAGTTGAATTCTTCTAAAGCTAAGTACCCTGTTGGGGATCCTTTTTTCTTGCTCTAATCGATGTCAGAAAAAGTAAAAAATTGTCTTGCCTGTGGAAAGCAAATACCACACCGAGACTTCCATTCTTACTGCGTCACCTGTTTAGACTCTGACTACGACGTCCCCCGCTGTCGCTTTTGTGCTTTGTTCAATGCCAGAACTATATGTCGTCGGGTCCTTATTGTAGCTAGATATTTTCGCTGTCAGTTCTCGAATTTTGATACGGCTTCAGTAAGCCATCCGACTACTGATCTTCCGAAAAAACATAAGGATAAAGACAGAGACGGACCGCACAGGTCCAAAACAGCCAATGATGCTTCCGTTAAGCTAGTCATCAGTTCTCCGGCCCCCGGTGAGGTGCTTTCGCAGCCCCTGATGCCTGCTTCTGTGGCTTCGCAGGCCGCTGCCGAGACCCTTTCAGAGTCCAGTATGCAGTGAGACTCTTATTTGACTAAGGATCCTGCGGATGTCTCTACCTTGGATGGGTCCGGAGCTGCTGAGCAGGCACTGGCTTCTGAGGAAGTACTTCCCACTACTGATACTCAACACAGACCGACGACTTCTTTTGCGTCTTCAGTTCTTTCTAAAACTACCGAGTTTCTAAGGCCCAGGGTATGAACCACACCCAAAAAAACGATGAACCAAGCTCAGGCACCTGCTTCCTTGCCTCAGTCTCAAATGCTTAAAATGGCGGAAGACCTTATTATGCTTATTAGGGGAAGCTAGGCTACCCCTTCCAAAAGAAAGAGACTTGTCCCCAGTAGTTTTATCTGAACAGGAGTCAGATGAATCTGATGCATCTGAATATGAAGATATGCAACCCCTCTCTGCTTATGAGGATTCTGATGCAGAGGAATCCATTCCTTCTGCCTCTCCACCCGAGGATTTTTCATTTGGGGAAGCCCTACATACTTTAAGGGAGCATTTCTAATGGGAATGTCAGGGCTATCCTGTGTCAAAAAAGAGACTCACAGAATTCTTAGATGTACCACAGTACAGATCTTTGGCCATTCCTCCTGTCCAGGATGTTGTGGATGATGTTTTTATGGAATCCAGTCTGACTCCTGACACCCTTCCTCCTGCTCCCAGGAAACCTGACAGGTGTTGCAGAATCCCTGACTCTCACAAATTTCTTTTCAAACATTCTACTGCTGACCCAGAGGTCATTTCTCAAGGACCTAAAGGAATCAAAGCAACTTGAGCTAAGAATCCCACCCCCTCAGATCGTGATTCCCGAGCATTAGACAGATGGGGTAAAGATGTATGCACCTCTGCTACTCCTGCTATTAGAGCATTAAATTGTCAGATGTTCTTCGTGTGTCACTGTTGCAGTCATTACATTTGGGTTATCTGTTTGCATTTAGCCCTCAGTCGGCCTGATTAACAAAGTCCTGCATCGATTGCTGTCCCTTCTTCCATGATGTCAGGTCATCAGGGGTATAAAACATGCAGCCGACGCTGTTACATCAGTCTTTCTTGCTGTGCGGTGCCCGAAGCAGAAGCAGTTCGCAAGTGCCGGTCGGCCGACTCCTGAAATTTTAGTTTTCGAGTTTCAGAACCGAAGTCTTCAACTAAAGCTAAGTACCCCGTTGGGGAAACATTTTCTTGCTCCTTACCGATGTCAGTAAAAGTTAATAATTGCATTACTTGTGGAAAGCAAATACCTCATAAAGATTTTCATTTGTACTGTATTCCTTGCCTAGGCCCTGACCACGACATACCTTTTTGTTGGTTTTGTGCTTTATTTAATCAGTGCACTATCCTTCGTCTGTATATTTTTGCCTCTAAATATTTTGGTTCTCTGTTTAATTATCCAGAAATGTCGTCGGTTAGCCATCTGACTACCGGGATTCCAAAAAAATGCAAAGATAAAGACAGAGGCTGCTGAGGTCCAAAACTGCCGACAATGCTTCTCCTAAGCCAGTCGCCAGTTCACTGGTACTCAGTGAGGTGCTTTCGCAGCCCCTGATACCCGCTACTTCTGATTCGCAGGCCTCTACTGAGACCCATTCGGAGTCTGATATGCCATGAGATGCTTCAACTATGGAACCCGCGGATGTCTCTACCTTGGATGGGTCCAGAGCCGCTGTGCAGGCATCGGCGTCTGAGGGTGTATTCAGGCCTACGGATTTGCATATTAAACCGACGCCTCCTTCTTTACTTAGGCCTAAATCTCGATCCATGCCAAAAAAAGATGCCGCCCAGGCCTCTATGCCTAAAAAACAAGTGATAAGAATGACTGAAGATCTAATAACTCTAATCAGGGGTAGCCAACCCCCCCACCCCTTCTAAGAGGCCTTGGACTGAAGTTGATTATGAATCTTCTGATCAGGAGTCTGTTTTTTCTGATTTTTCTGATGATCTGGATTTGCCCTTATCTACTTATGAAGATTCTGATGCAGAGGACTCCATTCCCTCTCCTGAGGATTTTTCTTTTGGGGAAAGAAAACACACCTGGTACCCTGTCAACAAATTATATTCCTGGGAGCAAGCTTAAATACATCTTCCCAGATGGCTTACCTCACGCCAGAGAAACAAATTCATTTGACAACCTGCTTCAAACAAGTGGCCACAAAAACCCTCTCTGCAAGACAAATACTGCAAGCCTTGGGGTTCATGGCCTCCTGCATTATTCTAATTTCATATGCAAGACTGCATATGAGGAAACTACAGTGGTATCTAAAAAGCCTATGGTGTCAACATTCTCAAGACCTGGAAACAATGATTCCTATCACACCTTGCCTATGCCTAGAGTTCCCTTATGGGCAGAGGCCTGCCACCAAAACAAGGGACTACCTTTCACACCACCCCCTGCCGCCCAAACCCTAACAGACGCATCAGACTATGCATGGGGGGCTCACCTGGCAGGGAAGTGCATTCAGGGCCTGGCAGGGAAGTGCATTCAGGGCAAATGGAACCCAAGTCAAATGCACGTGCATATCAATCAGAAAGAAATATTAGCTGTACAGAATGCTCGGACAGCCTTTAAGGACCACATTCTTCCAGGACAACTAATGGTAAAGATGGACAACATCACTGTTATGTGGTACATAAACAAGCAGGAGGGGTACACATTCTTACCCTCTCTGCAGACTAGCCATGGCATTGTGGAACACAGCCTTGAGCTACCAAGTGCACCTACAAGCTCAGTTCCTGCCAGGAAAATTAAATGCACTGTCAGACAGACTAAACAGAAACCTCATGAACCCACACAAGTCGAAACTGGAACCAAGGATTTTCAACATGTTGACAAGCAAATGAGGGAGCCCAGATATAGACCTGTTTGCCTCTCCCCAGAACTACCAATTGGACAAATTTTGCACAAGGACTCCCCACAAACAAGGCTGGAAAGTGGATGCTCTGTCCTTCAATTGGAAAAACCTATCAGTCTAGGCCTTCCCCCCACTGCCTCTGCTCTCCAAAGTACTACTAAAAATCAACAGGACAAACCAAGGATGATTTTGATTGCTCCAGACTGGCCGCGCCAACACTGGTACCCCCTCCTGTGCAGTGTGTCACGGTTATCTCCATGGCACCTGCCTCAGACTCCTTCCCTGCTGTCTTGGCAGGAGAACCAGATGCTGCACCCTCAGCTTCTAACACTGAACCTTGCAGCCTGGCTAATTACTTTAATCTCTCCTTTACCATGCCTCAGCAAACCTGTGATGGATATCATTTTAGAGGCAAGGAGGCCTAGTACTAGAAAATCTTATGCTGAAAAATGGAAAAGACTCTGTGCCTGGAACCAATCTCAAGGGATGAGCACAGCAGCGCCCAATTTACCTCAGATTTTACAATACTTAACTGAGATGCTTCACAAGGGCCTGTCTTTTTCCTCCATTAAAATCCATGCCTCAGCCATTTCAGCTCATTATAACACAGAACCTCCCCTCTTCTCTCATCCACTGCTCAAGCAGTTCCTCAGAGGGGCCAATAAGACCACCCAGGAGAGCTCCATCCTCAGCCCTGGGACCTTAACTTTGTCTTAGAGAAACTCACTGTATCTCCTTTCGAGCCAGCTGCTACTGCAGACTTAAAATTTCTTTCTTGGAAAACAGCTTTCATTTTAGAGATCACTTCAGCTAGAAGGGTATCTGAACTAAAGGCCCTTATGGCAGTGGAGCCTTTCATCATCTTTCATGCGGACTTGGTGTCCCTCAGAATCAATCCATTCTTCATGCCGAAGGTGGTATCCAGTGTGGCTCTTAATCAGTCCATTCATTTGCCAATCTTCTTTCCCAATCCACAGAATAAAGGGGAACGGATACTGCATTCCTTAGATGTGCACAGACAACTTAGATTCTACTTGGACAGGTCTAAACCTCAAAGGAAATCTGAACAACTGCTGGTGGCATTTGCTGCAGGGGCAAAGGGGGAAGGCTATTTCAAAGCAAACCATTTCTAAATGGATAAGCCATTGCATTAATTTCTGCTATAAGCACCATGGAAAACCTATCCCACAGAGGATCAGACCTCACTCCACCAGGGCTGCGTCTACCTCTACAGCCTTTCTCAGAGGCTTCCCTTCCAGGGACATCCTAGAAGCTGCTACCTGGAGTTCTGTACATACTTTCACCAAGCATTATCATTTGCCAATTTTCTCTAAATCCAGACCTGGCTTTGCCACTGCAGTCTTGCAGGGCCTTACAGCTGGCCCTAATGCTATCTAAATTCCTCCTCCCAACCATAGCTTTGGGAATCTACCCAAATGTAATGACTGCAACAGTGAAACATGAACAACATAGTACAGTTGTGTACACTTATCGTAAATATAGATGTTCGAGTGTATTCACTGTTGCAGTCCTGGTTACCCTCCCTCCAGCCTCCTAACTTCTTTTGGCTATATCTCTTCTTTCCTTTACTATACTTAAAAGCCTTTTTGGTGTATTTGCTTTTTTGTTGGAGGTATATCTTTGTGCTTTTATATTTAATTGCTTCCCATTAGGGGGGCACCTGACATCTGGAGCAAGAAAAACTGATGTAACGGCGTCGGCTGCATGTTTTATACCCCTGACGTCATGGAAGAAGGGACAGCAACCGACGCAGGACCCAAGACTTTGTTAATCAGGCTGACTGAGGGCTACCTGCAAGCAAGATAACTCAAATGTAATGACTGCAACAGTGAATACACTTGAACATCTACATTTATGGTAAGTGTACACAACTGTACTTTCCACATGCTGAAATAACAGCAACATACCATGGAACTTCTCAAACAAAAAATATCTTCTTTTCCTGCTTGTGCAGAAAACAAAGAATTACAAGAGTTACTGCATTCTGCAAGTCAAGTAACTAAGCACACCTTACAATGTGGCTTTGACGCCCTAGAAACATCTTGCAGGGCAGCAGTCACTGGTTTTGTCTTTAGAAGGCAGGCATGGCATAAGGAACAGACCTTGCCAGACCATGTCTAATCCAAATTATTTGACGTACCCTTGAACAAAGACAATTTATTTGGCACCAAAGCAGAAGAGGGCTTAAAAGAGATGGAAGAAAAAGCTAAATCTGTGGAGACAGTTAAAGACTTCTTACAGGTCCAGCCACCGAGGTTCAGTAAGCATTGCCCCTCCAAGCACTGGTCCTTTCCTGCCCCTTCCAGGCCAGCTCAGCCCAGACCCAGGGGAAGCAGACCCCCCCAGACAACAACCCCAGGGAATGCAGAGATGTAAGCAATGGAGTTCTTCCTCTTCAAAAACATGGAGTGCAAAGCCACCCCCTTATGGTAAGAACTCACTATGACTTTACACTTCTAACCCTACCTTTGCCCACCTGCTTGTGCCCCTAGGGGGAAAACTCTCCTTCCACGCAAGCAACTGGGCCACCATTACCAATGACCAATGGGTCCTCAACATAGTGTCCAAGGGATACAGATTTTATTTCCACACTCTGCCACCCCCAAAAGGGTACCCAGATCTTTCTCAAAACCAGTGGGCAGAGGCCAAAAAGCAAGTCCTTTCCCTGCTCTCCATGAGGGCAGTACAGCATGTTTCTGCAGAACAGATAGGCCAAGGTTTCTATTCCAGACTCTTCCTGGTACCCAGAAAAGAGGGCACCTAGTACCCAATCCTCGATCTATCCATTATAAACACCTTTCTGGTGATACCAAAATTCAAAATGCTCACCCTCCAGCACCTTCTACCTATGCTTTCCAATGATGCTTGGTTAGCCACCCTAGACCTAAAAGAGGCCTACCTACACATCCCAATCAGGGAGTCTTGCAGGAAATATCTAGGTTTCAGGGCAGGATCTATGCACTTTCAGTTTCTGTGCTTCTATTTGGCTTATCCACTGCTCCAAGAGTTTTCACAAAATGCCTGCTCCAGCCACTGCTGTTTGCAGACAAAGAAATATTCAAATTTACCCCTACTTAGACGATTGCCTGATTCAGGCAGACAGTCAGGAAAAGCTGTTACAGCACCTGACCTTTGTAAAGGACCTACTGACCTCCCTAGGGTATACTATCAATGAAAAGAAATCAAAACTAGTCCCCACACAAAAAGTTGTATTCCTTGGAACAAGCCTGGACACAGCATCCCAGATTGTATTCCTTATTCCAGAAAAACAAGCCTACCTGACAGACTACTTCTCTCAACTAGTCACCAGAACCCAGTTAACCGCAAGGAAAATTCTGCAAGCTCTAGGGTTCCTGGCTTCCTGCATCTTACTCATTCTATATGCCAGACTGCATCCGAGGAAACTACAATGGTACCTAAAAAGCCTTTGGTTTCAACACTCTCAAGACCTGGAAACTCTCGTACCAATGTTACCTTGTCTAAGGAAGGATTTTCTTTGGTAGGCAGCAGCTTGCAACCACAACCAGGGACTTCTCTTCTCATAACCCCACACCACCCAGGCCCTCACCACAGATGCATTAGACTATGCCTGGGGTGCACACCTGGACGGCAGGCACATTCAGGGCCACTGGAGTCCAAATCAAATGCATCTGCACATCAACCAAAAAGAGATGTTAGCTGTTAAGTACGCCCTGACAGCTTTCAGACCCCTACTCTCCCCAGAGCCTCTACTGATCGACAGACAACACCACAGTGATGTGGTGCATCAACAAGCAGGGAGGGGCACACACTTATCCTCTCTGCAGGCTCGCCATGACCCTTTGGCACACGGCCTCAGCCATGCAGCTACACCTGCTAGCACAATTCTTGCCAGGCTCTCTAAACTCTCTGGCAGACAACTTAAGCAGAAACCTGCTAGACCCACACAAGTGGCAGCTAGACCACAGCTCCTTCAACATTGTAACCCAGAAGTGGGGCATCCCGAAGGTGGTCCTTTTTGCCTCCCACTCTCGGCATCAGCTCAGCAAATTCTGCATCAGGGAACCACACAGCAAGGCATGGAAAGTAGATGCCCTATCCTTCCAATGGGTGAACTTCTCGGTCTATGCATTTCCCCCTCTACCACTCATATCAAGGGTACTGCTCAAAAGAATGGGAGGAAAAGCTGAGGGCAATCCTGATTGCCCTAGACTGGCCATGCCAGCACTGGTACCCACTGCTGTGCAGCCTGTCACCCCTGCCACTATGGCACCTACCTCAGATCCCTACACTCCTGACCCAGGGGAATGGAGAATTCATGCATCCCCAATTGCAGACCCTCAATTTGGCTGCCTCGCTTATTCCCTGCCCACCCCTCAAGCTGCCAACCTAAGCAAATAAGCTCTAGATGTTATATGTGAGGCCAGACGCCCCAGCACTAGGAAATCCTATGCTCACAAATGGAAAAGGTTTTGCACCTGGATTCAGGCTAAGGGAGCCGGAACAGCACAGCCCTCCCTACCTCTCATCCTGAATTACATAGCAGACCTACTACACAGGGGGGCCTATACTTCTTTTGTATTAAAATTCATGCCTCTGCCATCTCTGCTCATTACAGCACAGAACCACCTCTCTTCTCACACCTCTCATCAAACAATCCCTAAGAGGGGCTAACAACTTAAGGCCATCCAGAAGAGATCTTATCCCAGCTTGGGACCTTAACTTTGTGTTGGAAAAGCTCACCCCCCCCCCTTTGAACCTGCAGCTTCAGCAGAGTTAAAATTCCTCTCTTGGAAGACAGCCTTGCTTCTGGCCATCACTTCAGCTAGAAGAGTATCATAGCTACAAGCACTCATGGCTGTAGAGCTGTTCATCATTTTCCATGCTGACAGGGTCTCCCTCAGGACTAACCCATCCTTCATGCCTAAAGTGGTGTCCAGTGTGGCTCTCAACCAATCCATTCATTTGCCCACCTTTTTCCCTAACCCACAAAACAAGGGGGAAAGGATTCTGCAGTCTCTAGATGTGCACAGACAGCTGAGATTCAATCTGGACAGGACTAAATCTTTTAGAAAAACTGATCAATTCCCTGTCAGCTTTGCAGCAGGGGCAGAGGGAAAGGCCATATCCAAAGAAACACTCTCCAAATGGATAGCACACTGCATCCATTTCTTCTACAAACAGCACGGGAAACTGCCCCCAAAGGGGGTCAGGACACATTCCACCAGGGCAACCTCCACCTCTGCAGCTTTTCTCAGAGGGGTCCCCACCAGGTACATCCTAGAGGCTGTAACCTGGACATCTGTTCATACCTTCACCAAGCATTACCACCTGCCTATCTTCTCCAAATCCAGGGCAGGCTTTGCCACCGCAGTCTTGCAGGGCATCCTAGCCAGCCCCAAGTCTTCTTGACTGTCTCCACCCTTTTCTTCATCTTTGGGAATCAACCCAAATGTAATGAATGCAACAGTGAAATATGAAGAACATAGTACAGTTGCGTACACTTACCATAAATGTAGATGTTCGAGTGTATTCACTGTTGCAGTCCTGGTTTCCTTCCCTCCATCCCCCTTGTCTCTCTCCCTCTCTTTCCCTCTCTCTCTCCTTACAGGGAATTTTTGGTATTTACTTTCTACTAGCTCCCTATTTGTGGGCTCCTGACAGGGCAAGAAGAAGTGATGTAATGATGTCGGCTGCCTGATTTTATACCACTGACGACCTGACGTCCATCCTGGAGTGACAACAACCAACGCAGAAATACTAAGCCTCTGGTATTCGGGCCGACTGAGGGCTACCCCCGGCAGGATAACCCAAATATGATGACTACAACAGTGAATGCACTCGAACATCTACATTTATGGTAAGTGAACACAACTGTTCTTTTTCCTGGGAGCTGTGCTAGACAGATCAACCCAAATGGCCTGCCTCTCTTCTTCACCCAGCTGACTTCCAGAAGTCGCCTCACTGCAAGAAAATTCCTGCAAGCCCTGGGATACATGGCATCTTGCATCCTTCTCATCCCTCTCCCCAGGCTTCACATGAGAAAACTTCAGTGGTACTTATAGAACATTTGGTGTCAGCACTTTCAGTCCCTAGTGACCACTCTCCCTCTGATCCCTTGTATAAGGGCCGAATTTCTCTGGTGGGTAGAGACCTGTGCCATGAACAAGGGTCTTCCCTTCATCCTCCGACCTCCCGGCCAAACCATAACCACTGACGCCTCAGACATTGCTTGGGGTGCTCACCTAGCAGGCAGGTGTACCCAAGGCCTTCGGAATGCCCAGCAACTTCATTTGCACATCGACCAGAAAGAAATAATGGCAGTGCAAAAGGCTCTGATTTCCTTCCAACCCCATCTCAGGCCAGGTTTCCTCCTTATAAAAACAGACAACACCACAGTAATGTGGTACAGCAACAAGCAGGGGGGGACCCAATCTTCCCCCCTGTGCAGGTTAGCCATGAGTCTCTGGCTTACAGCCTCCTCTATGGGGCTATACCTAATTGCCCAATACCTACCAGGGTTCAACAACCAGGCCTCCCAGAAGGCCTTCGACGCCACCCTGGGACCTGAATTCTGTGTTAGAGAAACTAACCTTACCTCCTTTCGAACCTGCCACTCCAACAGAATTTAAATACCTCTCTTGGAAGACTGCCTTCCTACTAGCTGTCACCTCAGCCAGAAGGGTCTTGGAACTTCAAGCTCTCATGGCTGTCAAACCCTTCATAATTTTCCATGCAGACAGAGTCTCCCTGAGGACCAATCCCTCCTTTATGCCCAAGGTAGTATCTGATGTGATCCTTAACCAGGCCATACACCTTCCCACCTCCTTTCCGAACCCTCAAAACAAGGGGGAAAGAATTCTACACTCACTAGACGTGCACAGACAACTCTGATACTATTTGGACCATACTAAGCCATTCAGAAAAACAGACCAGCTTCTTGTAAGCTTTGCCCCAGGGGCAGAGGGGAAGCCCAACTCCAAACAAACCATTTCCAAATGGATTTCACACTGTATCCATTTTTGTTAGACTACATGGGAAACCCATCCCTAAGTCTGTCCGTACCCACTCCACTAGGGCACCCTCCACTTCCACTGCCTTCCTCAGAGGAGTACCAACCAGGGACATCTTGGAAGTGGCCACCTGGACCTCTGTTCCATACCTTTACAAAGCATTACCACCTACCTCTCTTTTTTAAGTCTAGGGCAGGGTTTGCTTCTGCAATTCTGTGGGGTTTCCTGACCCATACCTAGGACTCAACCTATCCTTCCACCCTTTTCCTCAGCTTTAGGAATCCTCCCATAGGTGATGACTGCAACAGTGAAAGACAAAGAACATAGTACAGTTGTGTACACATACCATAAATGTAGATGTTTCAGTGTATTCATTGTTGTAGTTTTGGTTTCCCTCCTTCTATTCCTCATTTAACATCTTCCCCTAGGAGGTCACAGGCTTCCCAAGGTGGCTTTTAGCCACCAAGACCACGTCTCTCTTTTCCATTGTGCTTCAGACAGGTTAAGGCAAGAAAAACCTCATATCATGCGTTCCGGCCCCAAAACCCGGACCACACCACAAAAGGAGGGGGTGTATCCATATTCATAAAGGATACTCACACCTCCAGGTTGGCTTGGCACACGAAGTCGAAACCAAACCATCCAGGTGCAGCTAACCATAGGCAAACTCTACAAATTGTAGCATGCTACAGGCCACCCTCTCCTCTCTCAGGAACCCACAGCCCCTCCTGAAGACTGACTGGAGGGTATAATGTCCCAAAAACACCATGTACCATGATCTTAACATATAATTAATATAGACTGGGACTATTCAAGCCCTAACTTTCTAGCCCAACAGTTCCTGGAGTTCATAAATTCAAATGCCATGGAACAGCTAGTCACTGTTCCCGAGAGGAGAAAATATACTAGATCTCATTGTCACAAACATGGGGACAAAATGCTCCACACCGGAAGTATATCCCTCATTGGTGAGATCTGATCATAAACTAATCTCACTGGAAATCACATCCGCCCCCCCCCAAGCAAAAAGACCATAGTGAAGAAAAAGCAAACTCTCAAGACTGGTGTGGTATTTTTCAAGGCCCCTGGAAACCACAACCCAAGCTGGAAGCCCTTACAAATGCCTTCTATGAACACCTCCAGGACTGCATGGATCAGGCAATCCCAAAAAACCAAGACTCTTCCACAAAGGGCAAACGTCCAGACTGGTGGACCCCAGCCATTAACAAACTTTACAATAAGAGGAGAAAGCTATTACATGATAGAACAAAATCCATAAAAGGGAAGTCACCCCTGATCATTATTAGTAAAAAATAGCACTCATAAAATCAACTAAGGAAAATTGCCGATTCAAGGACAATCATAAGGCCTTTTCAGCTATGTTAGGAACCTGGGTGGAAACTCCCAGATATGCTCAGAATTAGTCAAAATGATACAAAAATCACTGAACCCACAGACATTGCCAACATACTGGCAGACAGGTTCAGTGCAAACTTCACCCTCTCCCCTAAAGGAGAGATAACTATCCCAGCCGAGTGTAGCCTCCCGGACATCTCAAATGTGAAAGCTGCCTCTAAAGCTAAAACACAGCATCAATGGGACCGGATGGTGTCCCCGGCTGTGTGCTACACAAATGAGGAATTAAACCGCTGTTTAATCTCAGCCTTACCACAGGATACATGCCCAAGAAGTGGCGGCAACTGTGGTCCCACTCCACAAAATTACCGCCCATAAGCTTAACAAGTCTAGTCTGCAAAGCTATGGAGAGGATCATAATGGAGCTCATAAACAAAGATATAGGGACTTGCAGACATTGGACCGACCCAGTTTGGCTTTGTCAAGGGAAGATCATGCCTTTTGAACTTGCTTGAAACAGTCACCAAGGCCATTGATGAGGAAAGGCAGTCCATACAGCCTACCTTGACCTCAGGCTTTTCGACACAATACCCCACTGGGTATTGTATAAAAAACCAGCAAATGTAAACCCATATGTCACAAGATGGGTTGCAAACTGGCTTAAGGACAGAACCCACAGGGTTAGAGTTGCTGGCGCTGTGTCAGACTCTCCAAGGTCACACAAGTGGTGTCCCACACAGTCAGGTCCTTGGCCCTATTGTTTGTCGCACTCACTACAGGCCAACCACATGCCAACATGGGAGGACTTTGTTGTTGCAAGCAAGCAGACTACAAACCCATGTGGAATAGTGGAAAGTGAATCGATATCCTGGACAAGGATAACGCGGACTCATAAGGAGTGCCCAGAAATGGCCTGCTTGGTAGCGCAAGTTAAACGCCAAAATATATATAAAAATAACAAGGTTGCCCAAAAACCATATAAAGGGTGCCAACCAGCAAGCACAGAACTATCAAGATCTGAAGAGGGACCCAGGTTATCAGGGATGACAGTGGCCTTTCTTTTGACACTCACATTGCTAAAGTGGTTAGAAAGACCTTCTACATTGCCCACCTGATCATGAAGGATTCACATCCAGATCTAGTGAGGTCATTGTGTTCCCTGTACTTCTTCACTTAGACCATGATGATGAAGTACAATGCCCCATTGGGATGTATCTCACCCGACATCTGCAGCAATTGAGAGACCCCCAAAAGTTCCTCACCAAAAGGATAAGGATACAAAATCCAAAAGCGTGCTGCCAGATTGAAGAAAAGCCTCTATTCAGTCGTCTGCTCGACTACCGCCTGCCTGACATGTGAGCAGACCTGACATGTGGACATACGGATATTCCATGACCAAAATCCACCAAATCCAAATCCCAAAAAACCAAAAACCCAAGCGCCATATAATATAAACCTTAGTTATAATATAAATAGGAGGGATAGATAGATTTATCACTCAGAGATCCCGGTCCATGTGAACCAAATCCTGGTGTGAGATAAAATCCCGACCTCGCTGACTCTGTGTGGATGGGAGAAAGACCTGAATGAGAGATCGTAGGTTTACCCCGAATC
This sequence comes from Protopterus annectens, assembly GCF_019279795.1. Taxonomy (NCBI): domain Eukaryota; kingdom Metazoa; phylum Chordata; order Ceratodontiformes; family Protopteridae; genus Protopterus; species Protopterus annectens. The sequence goes on from NC_056733.1 coordinate 836,351,993, forward strand.
ATCTCTGTGTCACTGCTGGACAGAGGCACAACAAACTAATGGGCACAGTATTTTTTCATATATAAGGGGCGAAGCCACAATAATTTGGCTAGGCTTATAAATGCCTTAGGGCAGATAGCCTAGTATAAACCTATGAACCTATGAACCTATAATGACATTGGTTGCCTTGCTTTATAGCACAGACAACCTGACGTCAGACTACAGGCGACGGCAGCCGGTGCACAAAAACATTGACTCTGGTATTCGGGCTGACCGAGGGCTACCACAGCAGGGATAACCCACAAGTGATGACTGCAACAGTGAATAAACTGGTAAGTGTACACAACTATACTTTCTTTGGAATGTGAACAAGCAGGAGGAGACCAAATCCTGTCACCTGTGCAGATTAGCTTTACAGGTTTGGGAGCTATCCCTCCAACTTCAGATCTCTCTGCAGGCGGTTGATATACCCTTCAAATAGAACTCTGTGGCAGACTCCTTGAGCAGATCCACAACACAAGCCCAGAAATTGATGCTTCCAAGGGGTGTGTTTCTGGACATAGTCCACCAGTGGGGTATTCCTCAGATATACTTTGCCTCCCCTCTGAACAGACAACTTCCAAAATTTTATGCCAGGGAACCTCACCCCCTGGCATGGAAAGTGGACACCTTTTAATATCGTGGAAGGGGAAGTTTCTATATGCATTCTCTCCTGTTCCACTCATTCAGAAAGTCCTGCTGAAGATTCAGCAGGACAAGCCAAAAATCTTGCTGGTGATTCCCTGTTGGCCAAGACAGCATTGGTTCTCCCTTTTCCTGCACCTAGCCAAGGGCAGTCATCACAAGTTGCCTCAGAGTGGACCTACTCATACGACATACGGGCTTTCTCATCCACTCAAACTTGGCAACTCTACAACTGACTCTCTGGGTGATAGATCCCTGATTCCTTTTAGGCACCTGTTCTCAGAGGACGTGCTTCAAGTCCTGCAGGAGGTCAGGAAACCCAGTACCAGGAAATCTTACCTTTCCAAATCGAAACGATTTTCAATGTGGTGCCTTTATCATAACCTGGACCCACTAACTATGGTTCTTTCATACCTGTATACATTGCTCAATACTGGCCTAGCTTATTCATATGTAAAAACACATCTTTTAGCTATTTCTGCATGTCTGCCTCTTTCATCCCCTTTAGCTTCTAGATTTGAGGCCAAACAGTTTTCTCAAAGGCGTCCTCCACATTAGACCTCCCTGGAGGCCTGTGCCCCCTCCCTGGGACCTAAACTATGTGCTAGAGAAGCTGACCCTTTCACCTTTCGAGCCAGCTTCCTCTAGCTCCTTAAAACACTACCTGGAAAACTGACTTGCTGTTCGCCATAACGTCTGCCAGAAAGGTCTCTGAGCTCCAGGCCCTGATAGTGTCTCCCCCCTTTTTGATTTTCCACAAAGACAGGGTCTCCCTTCGTAATAATTCCTCCTTTATGCCTAAAGTGGTTAATGAATTGTCTTTAAACCAGGCTATTCACCTACCAACCTTTTTCCCTTCTCCCTAAAACACTAGTAAGATGGTTTTTCATGCACTTAATGTGCACAGACGACTCCGATTTTACTTTCACAAAACTAAACCTATTAGGAAAGCAGACCAGCTGTTTGTGTCATTTCATCCCACGGCTCTGGGACTTCCTGTGTCCAAATAAACTGTCTCTAATTGGATTTCCAAAACCTTTACCTTCTGCTATGCCTACAATGGGAAACCCCTCCCTGTTCAGTTAAAGCTCACTCCACCAGTGCAATGGCCTCTTCTGGTGGCTTTCTCAAGGGTCTAGACACCAATTCTATCCTAGGCTAGCTGGGCCTCTGTCCACACCATTACCAGCCATTGCAAGCTGGTTTCCATCTCCAAGTCTAGAGCTGGGTTTGCCAGAGTCTTTCTTCTTGGCTTCCTGGAAAATTCATTAGCTAACCCCAACTCCCTCTCTGCATGAGCTTTGGTACTCTCCATCATGTAAATAATACAACAGATGAATAGAAGGACATAGAATAGTTGTGTAAGAACTTATCAGAATGATAGCTGTCCTTTTCTTTGTTGCAGTATTCTGTCCCACCCCCCTTCCCTACTTCTCATGATTCTTGGATATGTTGACTCTATTTTTTATGCTGTCTCTCCTCCTGAGGCTTCAGTTCTGAGGTTGTTGGACGCATATGTCACTTTAATGGCCTGTGTCTGACAGCTGCCTACGTGAGATGTACCATGCACCATAAAGTAGCAAAAAAGACTTTGGTATACTGGTGGAAGTCAGGTCACCGGGGCAGGCAACTCCCTCATGTAAAGAATACAACAACAGAGAAGAGAAAGACATGTACCGTTATAAGTTTTTACACAACTATTCTTTCCTCACTCTGCCACCACCTTCACCTTCCTATCCACAGCCCCCCCACCCAACAAGGAAGAAGGCACTTCTGTGCCCAAGAAAGGCTGTCAAGTGGTCTTTTCCCATTTCTGTGTTGTCCATCTCACTCAAGATAACTTCAGTAGCCTAGATGCAGCTGTCCTGATTGTGATCTGGAAGAAGAGCAGATGTTCTTCGTGTTTCACTTTTGCAGTCATTACATTTGAGTTATCTGCTTGCAGGTAGCCCTCAGTCAGCCTGATTATCAAAGTCTTGGGTCCTGCTTCGGTTGCTGTCTCATCTTCCATGGCGTCAGGTAGTCAGGGGTATAATGCATGCATCCGACACCTTTATATCAGTCTTTCTTGCCGTGCGGTGCCCGAAGCAGAAGCAGTTCGCAAGTGCCGGTCGGCAGACTCCTGAAATTTTCATTTTCGAGTTTCAGATCCGAAGTCTTCAAAAAAACTAAGTACCCCATTGGGGATCCTTTTTCTTGCTCTAAACCAATGCGAGTAAAAGTTAACAATTGTATTTCTTGTGGAAAGCAAATACCTCATAAAGATTTTCATTCGTACTGCATTCCTTGCTTAGGCCCAGACCACGATGTCCCTCGCTGTCTGTTTTGAGCTTTATTCAATCCTCGAACTATTCGTCGTCGGTTCATTTTTGCATCTAATTATTTTGGTACTCGGTTCAGTTATCCAGAAATGGCTTCGGTAAGCCACCCGAATACCGACATTTCGAAAAAACATAAAGAAAAAGACGAGAGACAGACTGCATAGGTCCAAAGCTGCTAACGACACTTCCGTTAAGCTAGTCACCAGTTCGCCGGTACACAGTGAGATGCATTCGCAGCCCCTGATTCCAGCTACTTCAGATTCGCAGGCCTCTACTGAGATCCATTCGGAGTCCGTTAATGCCACGAGATGCTTCTTCGACTATGGAACCTGCGGATGTCTCTACTTTAGATGGGTCCGGAGCTGCTGTGTAAGCACCGGCTTCTGAGGGTGTATTCAGGCCTACTGACTTGCATATCAAACCAATGCCATCTTCTTCTTCAAAGCCTAAAACTCGATCCACGCCTAGAAAACCGATGCCCAGACCGCATGGTCAGGCCTCTATGCCTAAAAAACAAAGAAGAATGGCAGAAGACCTTATTACTCTAATCAGGGGAAGCCACCCTTCTCCCTCTAAGAGACCTAGAACTGATTTTCCTTCTGATTCTTCGGATAAGGATTCTGAAATTTCTGTTTCTTTTGATGACCAGGATTTGCCCTTATATACCTATGAGGATTCTGATGCAGAGGACTCCATCCCCTCTGCTTCCCCTCCAGAAGATTTCTCTTTTGGTGAAACTTTGCATACCCTTAGGGAGCATTTCCGCTGGGAAAGCCAGGATTACTCTGACTAAAAAGAGGCTTAGGGAATTCTTACTCCTACCTCTACACAAGCCTTTAGCTATCCCTCCTGTATTGGACATTGTAGATGATACCTTCATGGAATCTAGCCTGGCCCCAGACACTTTACTTCCGGCTCCCAGGAAACCTGACAGGTATTACAGAGTACCTGACTTTCACAAGTTCCTCTTTAAGAATCCTACTGCGGACCCAGAGACATTTCACACGGACCCAAAGACATTAAAGCTACTACTGCCAAAAACCTTACCCCCTCTGATAGAGATTCCAGGGCCCTGGACGGATGGGGTAAGAATGTATACACTTCTGCTACTTTGGCCGTTAGGGCCTTAAACTGCCAGTTTCATATGTTAAAGTATCAGCAGCATATTATTAGATTACTTAAACAGAAAATTATGTTGATTCCTGACTGTGCTGAAAGTAAAGAATTTCAGGATTTAATGCATTCTGCTGAACAAGTTGGTAAACATACTTTGCAAAGTGGTTTTGATTCCTTAGAGGCATCTTGCAGGGCTGCTGTCACTGGGTCTGTACTTAGAAGACATGTTTGGCTTAAGGAGCAAACTTTACCAGATCATGTTAAAGCTAAACTACTGGATGCTCCCTTAAATCAAGACTGCCTGTTTGGCAACAAAGCAGAAGTAGTACTTAATAAGATGGAGGAAAAAGTGAAATCTATGCAAACTGTTAAAATTTCCTGCAAGTACAGCCTCCCCGATTTAGTAGGCACTGGTCTTCTAAGAATTGGTCCTTTCCTGTCTCTTCCAGGCCTTCTCAGTCCAAACCCAGGACCAGCAGACCACCCAGGCTTCAGTCTCAAGATACTCACAGGCCTAAGCAGTGGGGGGGTTCCCTCTTCCAAAGCTGGAAGTGGTAAGGCAGCCCCCCTATAGTAAACTGTCACAATGACTTAACCTTAAACCTTCCACGCCCTGTTCAACTGACTGTTTCTTTAGGGGGGAAAGATCGCCCTGCATGCAAAAAACTGGGAACTCATTACCCAAGACAAATGGGTTCTAAATATAGTTTTCCAAGGATACAGATTCCACTTCCACTCCTTACCAACCCCAAACGGTTGGCCAGACCTACCCCCAAATCAGTGGGCAGAGGTTCAACAGCAGATTCTCAGTCTTCTAAGTATCAGGGCTATTCAGCCTGTCCCAGAAGAGGAATGGGGACAATGTTTTTACTCAAGACTTTTCCTGGTACCCAGAAAAGACAATACCTGGCATCCTATCCTGGACTAGTCTATCCTAAACACCTTTTTTGGCAATCCCAAAATTCAAAATGCTAACTCTTCATCAGCTGCTTCCCATGCTAGACAAAAATGCCTGGTTGGCAACATTGGATTTAAAGGAAGCTTACCTGCACATCCCAATAAGGGAAAATTGCAGAAAATACCTACGCTTCAGAGAAGGCTACATGCACTATCAGATGTTCTTCGTGTTTCACTGTTGCAGTCATCACATTTAGGTTATCTGCTTGCAGTAGCCCTCAGTTGGCCTGATTAACAAAGTCTTGGGTCCTGTGTCAATTGCTTCCATCACATCAGGTCATCAAAGGTATAAAACATGCAGCCGACACCATTACATCAGTCTTTCTTGCTGTGCGGTGAACAAAGCAGAAGCAATTTGCAAGTGCCGGTCGGCCGACTCCTGAAATTTTCATTTTCGAGTTTCAGAACCAAAGTCCAACTAAAAGCGAAGTACCCCATTGGGGAAACTTTTTCTTGCTCTAAACCGATGTCAGTGAAAGCCATTTCAGCTCATTATAACACAGAACCTCCCCTCTTCTCTCATCCACTGCTGAAGCAGTTACTCAGAGGGGCCAAAAATTTAAGACCACCCAGGAGAGCTCCAGTTCCAGCCTGGGACCTTAACTTTGTATTGGAGAAATTCACTCTTCCTCCTTTCAAGCCAACTGCTACTGCAGATTTAAAATTCCTTTCTTGAAAAACAGCTTTCCTTTTAGCAATCACTTCAGCAAGAAGGGTATCTAAATTACAGGCCCTTATGTCAGTGGAGCCTTTCATCATCTTTCATGCGGACAGGGTGTCCCTCAGGGCCAATCACTCTTTCATGCCCAAGGTGGTATCCAGTGTGGCCCCTCATTACATCCGAGTGACGCCTCCAGGTGCATCTGCAGTTAACTCCTACTGCTCCTCTAGGCGTCAAATATTACTTATGCATATTTGCATTACTAATTCCAAAACCATGCTACATACAAGGTTTAAAAATATTTTATCTTGAAGCATACATGATGGTAAACACAATTGTATTGATATTTGACCTCTGTCAATGAGTATTTGTTAGAATTGTAAGGTGATAATTTAATTTTTAAAGGCTCAGGCCACATCCACTAGGAGTTAAAGGTACATACTCAAAATAGTTGCACTGGAGTGAATGGCGTCTGCTGCATGTTTTATACCCCTGACGACCTGGCGTCACGGAAGAAGATGCAGCAACCTACACAGGACTCAAGACTTTGTTAATCAGGCCAACTGAGGGCTACTGCAAGTAGATAACCCAAATGTGATGACTGCAACAGTGAATACACTCTAGCGTCTACATTTATGGTAAGTGTACACAACTATACTTTCTCTGCACTGCCCTTTGGTTTTCCTATTGCACCCAGGGTATTCACAAAGTGCCTAGTTCCAGTCATTGCATTCTGCAGGCAAAGAAGTATTCAAATATATCCATACCTGGACGATTGTCTAATTCAGGCAGAAAGCCTACTATTGAATCATCTGGCATTTGTAAAGAAACTGCTAACCTCACTGGGGTACACCATAAACGAAAAGAAATCTCACCAAGTACCCTGCCAACAAATTGCATTCCTAGGAGCAAGCTTGAAGACAACTTCCCAGATGGCCTACCTCACACCAGAAAAACAAATTTGACAGCCTACTTCAAACTACTGGCCACAAAGACCCAGCTATCTGCAAGGAAAATCCTGCAAGCACTGGCATTTGTGGCCTCTTGCATTCTACTAGTTCCGTATGCAAGACTGCATATGAGGAAACTACAATGGTATGTAAAAAGCCTATGGTGTCAACATTCTCCGGACCTGGAATCAATGATTCCCATCATTCCTTGTATAAAGACAGAGTTCCTTTGGTGGGCAGAGGCCTGCCACAACAAGGGACTGCCATTCACTCTATCCCCTGCTGCTCATACCCTAACAATAGACCCATCAGACTGTGCATGGGGGACTCGCTTGGCAGGGAAGTGCATTCAGGGCAAATGGAACCCGAGTCAAATGTACCTTCATATCAATCAAAAAGAAATGTTAGCTGTACAGAATTCTCTGACAGCCTTCAAGGCCACATTCTTCCAGGACAATTATTAGTAAACCAGACCTCCAAAAAAAGCAGCAAACAAGCAGGAAACAACCACAAGAAGTGTACCAACGTCACTATAAGGCACTATGAAACACTGGATACAGCAATAAGATCCAAAACGGACTGCACAAAGAAGATTTATTTAACACCTCTCAACAAACACGTTTTCGTCGCCCATGCAACATTAGTAAAGACTAACAACACCACAGTTATGTGGTACATAAGCAGGGGGGAACTCACTCATACCCCCTCTGCAAACTAGCCATGGCTCTGTAGAACACAGCCTTGAGCTACCAAGGGCACCTATAAGCTCTATTCCTGCCAGGCAAACTAAATACACTGGCAGACAACCTAAGCAGAAATCTCATGGACCCACGAGTGGAAACTGGAGCCAAAGATCTTCAACATTCTGAGAAACAAATGGGGATCCCAGAGATGGACCTGTTTGCCTCTGCTCAGAACTACCAATTGGACAAATTTTGCACAAGGACTCCCCACAGACAAGCTTGGAAAGTGGATGCCCTGTCCTTTACCTGGGAAAGCCTCTCAGTTTATGCCTTTCCCCCTCTGCCTCTCCTCTTGAATGTTTTACTAAAGATCAAACAGGACAAACCAAGGATAATACTCACTGCACCAGTCTGGCGACGCCAACACTGGCACCCCCCTTGCTCAGTATGTCACTACAGGAACCATGGCACTTGCCTCACACTCCTTCCCTACTTTCCCAGCAGGAGGGCCAGATTCTGTACCCCCAGCTTCAAACCCTGAACCTGGCAGCCTGGCTACTTACCTGAGTTCTCCTATACTATCCCTCAGCAAACAAGTGCTGGATGTCATCCTGGAGGCAAGGAGGCCTAGTACTAGAAAATCCTATAATGAAAAGTGGAAAAGATTCTGTTCCTGGAGCCAGACTTCGGGGATGGGCCTAACACTGCCCAGTTTACCGCATATTCTTCAATACTTAACAGAGATGCTTTACAAGGGCCTTTCCTTCTCTTCCATTAAAATTCATGGCTCAGCCATTTCAGTAGATTATAATACTGAGCCACCCCTCTTCTTTCACCCCCTACTGAAACAATTCCGCAGAAAGGAAAAAAATTTAAGACCACCCAGGGAAACTCCTACTCCTGCTTGGGACCTTAAACTTTGTATTGGAAAAGCTCACTCTACCTCCCTTTGAGCCAGCTGCAGCTGCGGAGTTTAAATTCCTTTCTTGGAAAACAGCCTTCCTTCTTTCTAGCAATCACTTCAGCAAGAAGGGTGTCTGAATTACAGATCCTCAAGGCAGTGGAGCCTTTCATCATCTTTCATGCGGACAGGGTATCCCTCAGGACCAATCCTTCCTTTATGCCCAAGGTGGTATCCAGTGTGGCTCTTAATCAGTCCATTCATTTGCCAAACTTATTTTCTTATCCACAGAACAAAGGAGAATGAATACTGTATTCCTTGGACGTGCACAGACAACTTAGATTTTACTTGGACAGGACCAAGCCCCTCAGGAAATCTGAACAGCTGCTAGTTGCCTTTGCTGCAGGGGCAAAGGGGAAAGCCATTTCAAAGCAAACCATTTCTAAGTGGATAGGCCATTGCATTCTTTTCTGCTATAAGCACCATGGAAAACCTACCCCACAGGGATAAGACCCCATTCCACCGGGGCTGCATCTACTTCTACAGCCTTTCTCAGAGGTGTTCCGACCAGGGACATCCTGGAAGCTGCTACCTGGAGTTCCGTACATACCTTCACCAAGCATTACCACTTGCCAATTTTTTCTAAATCCAGAGCTGGTTTTGCCATTGCAGTCTTGCAGGGCCTAATAGCTAGTCCTAGTGCTCAATAACTGCCTCCTCCCTTCCTTAGCTTTGGGAATCTGCCCAAATGTAATGACTGCAGCAGTGAAACACGAAGAACATAGTACAGTTGTGTGCACTTACCATAAATGTAGATGTTCAAGTATATTCACTGTTGCAGTCCTGGTTACCCTCCCTCCAGCCCCCTGACTTCTATTGGCTATACCTCTCTTCTTGTTTACTATACTTAAGCTTTCTGGTGTATTTGCTTTTTTGTTGGAGGTGTAGCCTTATATTTAATTGCTTCCCAATATGGGTGCACCTGATATCTGGGGCAAGAAAAGCTGTTGTAATGGCGTCGGCAGCATGCTTTATATCCCTGACTACCTGACATCATGGAAGATGAGACTGCAACCGACGCAGGACCCAAGACTTTGATAATCAGGCCGACTGAGGGCTACTGCAAGCAGATAACCCAAATGTAATGACTGCAACAGTGAATACACTCGGACATCTACATTTATGGTAAGTGTACACAACTCTACTTTCTCCAAGTTAATGTCGTATTGAAGGAGCATCACAGAGGACCACTAATTTCTGAATGTGGTCATGGTTGGTCTGGGTTACAGCACTTGGGCCTTTTCTTGAAACAGCACCTGTGAGACCAAATAGTCTCTATTGCATTCATTGCATACATCTGTACTATACATGTGAAGTTGTTCTATCTCACTGTTTATTCTTTACTGATGGGTTCGGAGCTGATCCTCGGCTCCGACTCAGCCAACTGCAAAAGCCCAAGGTCTTCAACCAGCTCGAGCCAACTTCCTATCCCGTGATGCACCCTGATCTTCCACCAGATCTCGTTTGCCACTCCAACTTGATTGGATGTTCACCAGCTCTGGCCAGTGAATAACTTTTCTTCTTTGAATATTATAGCTATAATTTTAGCAAAAAATTAATAATTTAGCATTAATATAGTAGTGTGTAGCTTGTTCTTATAGTTAGACATTTGACAATTTAGATTAGATAATTAATCTTTAAGGCCGGTTTTTTTGGTTAGGCCATCTCCGAACCCATCAGTAAAGAATGAAGGCGAGATGAACAACTCACGTGGAACGTTATGGTGAGTACCTAACTTCATTTTTTGAAAGTAGTAGTAGATGTCCCTTATTTGGATACAGGATTTTACACCTGCCTGTTTGTGGTTTGTAAACTGTAGACAATTTCTGTCTTGTCTGTATCTCAGCAGCTTCAAGCAGTTCATCTGATACATTGCCGATGGATTTCTTCAAGATAGTACTACTGCTGTTGCAGGACATGTTGGATGATTTTCGGCCTATAATTTGATTTTCTCAGAGAAGAGTCCTCCTTATTGCAGTAAATGAACAGTGTATCTCGTGCAGTATTTTACTATGTTGTTGGCCATGTCAGTATAAACTTGCAATAGCAGGATCCGCGCATGTTCAGCCAGGTTGAGTGGTATTAGGGAATCTCTGAAAATGCCAGTTTGGTATGTGTTGCATGGTTGCATTCCCTGACAGTGAATGAAATGGGAGAAGTCAGTTCAGTCCCTTCTCAGTGGATTCATAGATGCAAACACTCTTCAACACTAGACATTCTTGCACTTGGATAGGGCCTTGGAAGTTATGACCTTGATTGAGGATGGCATGCAGGAACCAAGCCCAAAGACTCCTCTAACTTCTGGGCCTGAAGGCTGTCAATCTTCAAACTGCATCTTGCTTGCCTATGGATGTGAGTGTTGCTGTAAACTCCGGGATGTAGCTGCAGATTTTCCTTCCATGTATGGATCTTTTTTTGTTGTCAGGGCCTTGAGTGGTGTATATCTCCCATCCATCTGTTGATGAGGCTACCAGTCCTACAGCTAATTCTTTTATAGGTCCTAATGAGAGATGTATTGTTGATAGGCTGGGGGGCTTACCTTGACTCCAACAAGGCTCAAGAGTTATTGTCTCTGCCAGTCAGAAAGGCTTCACTTTAGCCAATTAATGCTACATGCAGTCATCTTGGCCCAGAAGGCCATGGAGGCAGAGCTGTTTCCCAGGCCATCCATTATTTGGTCAGGCAACCAGCACATCTTATGATGTCTGAAAAAATCAAGAGGGCACAGGGTCATAATCCTTGTGCAAAAAGACCATGCATGTCTGGCAGTAGGCCATAAAGAGAAATATCAGAAAACAAAGCTGATGGATACTCTGATCCACTTCGTATCTCTGACATGGGAGATAACTGTATGCTTTTATGCAAATGCCCTAACTGAAGTCACTGTTGTAGTATTCCTTACAGGTTGTCACTGCTGTTGTCCAGTCTGGGTACCAAAACGTCCTTCCATAGGTCTGCACCGATGCATGACTACAGCCTGTATTCATTGGCGTATATAGACAGACGGACGAGCGTAGATCCTGAGACTGTCTTGCCATTAGCCAAAACACAGGTCATTCTTCTGTAAGACTGTATGCTGTTTGGTCGTACGTAACTTTACTTCAGTCATTTATCCAGGTAAGTGCCCCACTGGAGAACTTTCCATTCTATCTTACAATATTGTGTTGAAAGTTGCAGATGTCCACTAGGAGGAGTTGGTGTGAATGTGATAGGCAGATTCCATACAAGGACTTATGCACCAAGTGTCTCTTTTGCCTAAGCCCAGAACACAATCGCAAATCTTGTTCAATCTGTTAGTCATTTATTAGATCAAGGCTTTCTATGGTTAACACCTTTCTCGAGACCCAGCATATTAAATGCTTGGCCCACTCCAAAATGTCTGACTCCTCAACTTCTGATGTCCCTCTGCCTCCAAGGAAAAAGCTAAAGAGGTCTCAAATGGATCCACAGTCCATTTCTGACCCCAACACACCAGCTGAGGTTGCAGAACCCATGGTTTGTCAGGCTACTTTTCAGTTGCCTGCTACCAGGAACCCATCAGAGGCTTATATGGCTCCTGAGACCTTGCAGACTGCTGATACGTCTGTGGAACCACTTGTCATCATCTCCAAAGGACTGTATAGAGTCCCTCAAATTTTAGTTATGGAAGTGATCTCAGGCTCTCAAATAGAAGTCAGACAGTGTTCTGAACCTCCACATCTCATCCAGATGAACATCGCTCCTAAAAGGAAAAAGAAAAAAGACTAGGTAAGTGGCTTCTCCCTAAACAGCTAGAGAAAAAGCAGTGTATAGACTTCTCTGAGGGGGGGTTTCAAAGATATTATGTCTTTGAAATCTACTTCCTTTGGATCTCTGCAACTACAGGATCTCCTCAAAAGCCTACTCCAATTTCCTGTTATTTTGATGAGGAACAGGCCTATGACTCTTACTATTCTCTGGCCTGTTCCTCTCCGCTGCATTCTCAGGGGCAAATCTCTTCTGACAAAAAGGACTCCTGTCATTGGATTCATCTATTGAGGAAGCATCTTTTGGGGAGACCATACAGACTGCGATGAAACACAATGGCAATCCATGTAGATCTCTGATGTGCAGAAGAGGTATTACACCTTGTTAGAGTTTGGTACCTCTACCCCTTCTGCAGTCTCTCCTGTCCTTTAGGCTTTCCATGATGCCTTTCAGTCCACCTCCTCTGCACCTGATTCTCAACCACCAGCTCCCAAGAGTCCAGACAGGTTTACAAGGTGCCTGATGACCTCAAATATTTATACAAGAACCCAGTAGCAGACCCCTTTGCAGTATTTCTCTTCAGATAAGCTGTCTAATCTTCAGCCCAGTGCAGATGTCCTATCTTCTGACAAAGTACCCTTGCCTTTAGGGCATTTAATTACCAGACTCAAATGACAAAGTATTTGATCTCTGTTCTGCATTCCTTGAAGTTGTACTGGACCCTCCCACAGCAGAGTCCAAGCATCAAATGTGGACCTGACTATTACAGGCCAGTCAAATTGCCAGACACCGCGTTAATTGCTGTGATGATGTTGTAGATGCATCCTCTAGGGCAGCTGCTACTGGGTCTGTTATTTCCAGAAATGCATGGCTTCACAGTCGGCCTATACCTGAGGATTTCAGATCTAAAATTCTGCTGAGCCTTGGAGAAAGACTTACTTCTTGTTCCTTAGATGGCCAGCTTGTTCAGAACTCTCAAAGACTAAGGTAAGACTGTGAAAGACTGCAGACATATGCTACTCTTCTCATTTCCTAGGTGTCATAGAAACTACCCATCTAAATCTACTTCCTTCATTAGAAGAAATCCATGTAGCAGTTCAGAAACAAGGAAAACCCCTAAGAAAAGGTAGTCTGGAAAAAAAACATAGGGAACCTCCAGTGGAGAGTCCCCCCCCCCCTTCAGAAGCAAAAACCTGTGACTGCCTCTACAGCACCCCTCCCCTGCCCTCAGTCCCATTACCCGTCTTTTCCAAAGACTGTCACTCTCCCTGGCCAGGTGGGAAGCTATTACCACAGACAAGTGGGTCCTCTCCATCTTAAGTCATGTCTTGGGAAAGTATTCCCCCTCTGAAAGGCATGTCACACCCACCTCAAAACCTAATATCCCTTCTGGCCCCCATTATTCAAGACCTCTTGAATCAGGGCACCGTGAAGCAAGTCCCAAAGAATTTCATTGCAAAAGGGTTTTACTCCACGATTTTTCTATTCCCAAGAAAAAAACAGTGGAGACCCATTCTAGACCTCTCTCTCCTAAACACTTACTTGAAGGTACCAACTTTCAAAATGCTGTCTTCATACTCTACCTTTCATTCTCCCCCAGGCTTTCTAAGTGTCACTAAGTTGGAAGGACTCCTACTTACTCATACCCGTTCATCCTCCTTGCATGAGATTCCACGGATTTTTCTCTGGCTCCTCACATTTTCAGTTTACTACTCTGCCTTCTTGTCTTTCCACAGCTCCAGGAGTGTTCACAAAGTGTCTAGCTCCAATAGTAGCTTTCTGTCACACTCAGGGAATTTATATTTTCCCCTACCTGGATGACATGCCTGTCCAGGCACTCTCTCCAGAAATTCTTCTTTGGCAGCTGAACTTCACCCTCCATCTTCTGGCAAGGTCTGGATTTTACTATAAACAATTTTAAAAAAAAAAATCACACATGGTCCCTACACAGGACCTGCTGTTTCTAGGCTGCAGACTGGACACAAAGAAAACACTTGCCTTCTTCATCAGGAGAAAGTTAACAGTTTGTCCAATTATTTCCAAAATCTCTTTTACGCAACCATTTGTTCAGAAAGGGAGATGCAGAGAACTTTGGGGTTAATGGCAGTCATCATCCCTATGCTCCACCTAGCCAGACTTCACATTAGGAAAATCCAGTGGTACCTGAAATCTGTGTGGTCCCAGCACTGTCACCCCTTGGACACCCTGATAGCCCTCCTTCCTTATCTCAAAAAGGAGCTACACTAGTGGAAGGGACATGTCATCCTCAACCCAGGACTGACATTCACATCGCCACCTTCTGTTCAACAGGTTCATACAGACATCTTGGACGAGGCACAGGAGTCTTGGACAGTATTGCACCAGGTGAATGGGAAATGGCACCCTCTCTTCCTGAAGGAACATCTGAAAGAAATGGGGTCTCTTCTGCAAGCCCCCCAGATTTTTATTCACCTTTGGAAACTTAGGCAACTCCTAGTGTACATAGTATGGTACATAAACAGGGAGGCACCAGGTCTTGTCAACTGTGCAGGTTACCACAGGACAGGAGGCATGGAATCTGGCGACTCAAATGAACATCATACTTAGTCACATACATCCCTTCTCAGGACAGTGTGCTGTTAGACTTTCTGTGCTGCTCCCTGAAGGATCCCCACAAATTAGCTTTGAACAGAGGTATTATGTATGATCACCGTGCAGTGTGACGTTCCTCAGCTAGATCTCCTTGCATCACCAACGAACTGTCAGCCCCCCTCCCAATTCTGCACTTCTCTGCCATTTGCAAAATTTTGTCTCAAGGCACAAAAGGAAACACCCAAACTTGTTTTACTAGCACCATTTTGGCTGAAGTAACATTGGATGTTCATCGTGTTACCCAGCTGCAGTCGTCACACTTGGGTTATCCTGCCGTCAGGTGGTCCCGCAGTCGGCACGAATTCCAAAGTCTTGGTCCAGCGTCGGTTGCTGTCGCTTCTTCCCTGACGTCAGAGCACCAGGAATATATCAAAGGCATCCGACGCCATTTTCTTCAATCTTTCTTGCTGTGCGGTGCCCGAAGCAGAAGCAGTTCGCAAGTGCCGGTCGACAGACACCTGAGATTTTCGAATAGAGTTTCAGTCCGAAGTCTTCAAAGCTAAGTATCCCATTGTGGAACCTTTTCTTGCCTCAGTCCGATGTCAGAAAAAGTTAACAATTGCATTTCTTGTGGGAAGCAAATACCTCATAAGGACTTTCATTCTTTTTGTATACCTTGCCTAGGCCCAGACCACGACGTCACTGGTTGTTGGTTTTGTGCTTGGTTCAATAAGCGAACTATAAAGTGTCAATTTGATTTTGCATGACACTACTTCGGTAGAAAATTTAATTGCACTATGCCGTCGGAGCAACCGACTACCGGCGTGCATAAAAAACACAAGGATAAGGACCGGCAGCCTAGATGCAAGCCAGACTCCGAGGCCTCGGCTGGCCTGGTCGCTGGTTCTCCGGTTTTCAGTTAGGCGCCTACACAGCCCCTGGCTACCTCTGAATTGGATCCCCAGACCACATCGGCTCTCCCAGCAGAGATTTCTGGGCCGAAGCAGCCATTTTCCTTAGGCCCTACCGACGACATTGCAGTAGGGGAAGCCAGTGCTGCAGAAACACCTTCAGACCGACTACCCTCACCATAAAATCTTATGCTAAGCTTAAGACTCCTCTAAAACCAAAAAAGCCTACACTTCAGTCTCCAGGTCAAGGCCCTATGCCTAAGAAACAGATGCTTAAAATGGCTGAAGATTTGATTATTCAAATAATTTCTTTGATCAGGGGTTCCCAACCCCCCCCCCCCTGACAAAAGGCCTAGACAAGAGGAGGATTATACCTCCTCTGATCAGGTGTCTGTTTCCTCAGGCTCCTCTGAGGAACAGGATTACTCCTTTCCCCCTTATGAAGATTCTGATGCTGAAGACTCCATTCCCTCAGCTTCTCCCCCTGAAGACTACTCCTTTGGGGAAACCTTACACACCATGAGGGAACATTTCCACTGGGAAGGTCAGGACTACTCTGACTCTAAGAAAAGGCAATGAGAGTTTCTTTTACTCCCCCAGCACAGACCACTTGCTATCCCCCCAGTTTTGGACGTAGTGGATGATGTCTTCTTAGAATCTAGTCTAAATCCAGATTCTCTGCCTCCTTCTCCACCCAAACCAGAAAGATACTATAGAGTGCCTGACTCTCACAAATTCCTTTACAAAAGCCCTGCTGCTGATCCAGAGACAATCTCCCAGGGTCCCAAAGGGGCTAAGGCTAAAAATCCTGTACCCTCGGAAAGGGACTCCAGAGCACTAGATAGGTGGGGGAAGAAGGTTTACACCTCAGCTACTCTAGCTATGAGAGCACTAAATTGTCAATTTCACATGCTTAAATACCAGCAATTCCTAATGTCTCAAATAAAACAAAAGATGGGCACGCACTTTCAACAGTCTGAATTCAAGGAAATGCAAGATCTGCTGCATGCAGCTGAACAGGTGAGCAAACATACTTTACAATGTGGTTTTGATGCCTTGGAAGCTTCCTCTAGAGCAGCTAGGTCTGTTATACTTAGGCATGCTTGGTTAAAGGAACAATCTCTGCCTGATCATGTTAAAGCAAAGTTACTGGATGCACCCTTACAGCAGGATATTTTATTTGGGGTTAAAGCAGAGGAGGTTTTAAAGAAAATGGAGGATAAGGCAAAATCTATGCAAACTGTCAAAGATTTCTTACAGGTACAGCCCCCACGCTTCAGCAGAAATTGGCCAACAAAATATTGGTCCTTTCCAGCTTCTGACAGACCACAGAGGGGTAAATACAGGCGCCCAAGGGGCAGAGGACAAGCACAAATCCCTTACAAACCTCGCCAGTGGGGCACTACAACACAGAAGGGAGGAGAAGACAGGTCCCAAACCACTAGAAGGCAAACACAATGACTCAAACCGCCAAGCAAAACCCTCTTGGCAGCTCCCTTGGGAGGAAAATTAGCACTTTTTGCAGACAACTTGCGCATAGTCACAAAGGACAAATGGGTCCTAGACATTATCTCACACGGATACAGATTCCATTTCCATACCTTGCCAAGGATAAAAGGAATGCCAAACCTGCCACAAAATCAATGGGCAGAGGCACAAAAACAAATTACAGCTCTCATGGACATGAGAGCCATTCAACTGGTACCTACACAGGAGCAAGGCCAAGGATTTTACTCAAGGCTCTTTCTAGTCCCCAGAAAGGACAATGCTTGGAGACCCATTCTGGACCTTTCAATCTTAAACACCTTGCAAGTACCCAAATTCAAGATGCTAAGACTACAGCAGCTTCTTCCCATGTTGGGCAAGAAAGCTTGGCTAGTAACGTTGGACCTCAAGGAGGCATACCTGCATGTCCCTATTAGACAAAATTGCAGAAGATACCTCCGTTTCATTGCAGGTTCAACCCATTAACAATTCTCTGCACTGCCCTTTGGCTTATCTACTGCGCCCTGGGTCTTCACAAAATGCCTGGCACCAGTAATTGCATACTGCAGACAGAGAGGAATTCAAATATACCCATACCTGGACGACTGTCTTATCCAAGCAGAAAGCAAGGACATTCTCTTACAACACCTGGCTTTTGTAAGACATATTCTAAGTTGCCTAGGGTGCACAGTAAACAAAAAGAAATCAAAACTAGTGCCCTCACAAATTATAACATTCCTGGGTGCCAGCTTGAATACAACGGCCCAGATGGCTTGTCTGACACCAGACAAACAACTCCAATTAACTCAATACTTCAGAACAATGGCAACAAAGACCCAACTCCCTGCAAGAAAAATTCTGCAGGCCTTGGGCTTCATGGCATCTTTCTTACTACTAATACCATTTGCAAAACTGCATATGAGGAAATTACAATGGTACCTGAAAAGCATATGGACTCAACACAGCCACAGCTTGGAAACAATGATAAATCTCATTCCCTGCCTTCAACAGGAGTTTCTGTGGTGGTCACAGGCTTGTCACCTAAACAAGGGTCAGCCTTTCACCCTACCCCCAGCCAGGCAAATTATGACAACAGATGCATCGGACTATGCCTGGAGGGCACACATGGCAGGACAGTGCGTTCAAGGCTTATGGACAGCAGATCAAAGGAATCTGCACATCAATCAAAAAGAAATGCTAGCTGTACAAAATGTTCTGACCGCCTTCAAGGACCTCTTGCATCCAGGACAGCTTATCATAAGGACAGACAATACCACAGTAATGTGGTACATAAACAAACAAGGGGGTACACACTCCTACCCTCTATGCAGGCAAGCAATGACCTTGTGGAACACAGCACTGGCTTACCAAGTTCAATTACAAGCTCAATTCCTGCCAGGAAAAAAGAACACATTGGCATACGACCTAAGCAGAAACATCATGGATCCCCACGAGTGGAAACTGGATCCACAAGTATTCGCAATGATAACTCAAAAATGGGGGCTCCCAGACATAGACCTGTTTGCCAGCCCTCAAAACCATCAGCTAACAAAGTTTTGCACAAGGACTTTTCACCATCAAGCTTGGAAAGTGGATGCACTCTCATTCAGTTGGAAAATGCTAACAGTATGTGCCTTTCCTCCACTACCCCTTCTCACAAAGGTGCTACTGAAAGTCGGGATGGAGAGACCCCCGAATGATACTCATTGCTCCAGACTGGCCATGCCAGCACTGGTACCCACTATTAAGGAATATGGCCCAGGGCCTACCATGGATTCTACCACAAATTACCCACCTGCTCACACAGCAAGACAATCAGATTCTACACAGCCAGCTCAAAACCTTAAACTTGGCTGCATGGCAAATCACCAAAGCAACCAGCCAGCTCCTCTCTCACAAGCTGTTATGGAAGTTATTCTGGAGGCCAGGAGACCCAGCACCAGGAAAGCCTACTCGGACAAATGGAAACGGTTTTGCGCCTGGAACTAAGCTAAAGGCCAAATTATCCTTCAACCTGACATACCTCAGATTCTGCAATATCTAACTGAGATATTACACAAAGGGCTTTCTTTTTCATCTGTTAAAATCCACGCCTCAGCCATTTCTGCTCACTACAACACGGATCCTCCCTTATTTTCACATCCACTTTTAAGGCAGTTTCTCAGAGGGGCCAAGAACATTAGGCCTCCCAGGAGAGCACCAACACCTACTTGGGACCTCAACTTTGTTCTGGAAAAACTCACGCTACCTCCTTTTGAGCCAGCTTTCTCAGCTGACAAAGTTTATATCATGGAAGACTGCCCTGCTGCTAGCAATCACTTCAGCTAGAAGAGTTTCAGAACTTCAGGCACTAATGGCAGTAGAGCCTTTCCTCATTTTTCATCAAGACAGAGTTTCTCTACGAACTAACCCCTCCTTTATGCCTAAGGTAGTATCCAGTGTGGCTCGAAATCAAACCATCCATTTACCCACCTTCTTTCCAAATCCATAGAACAAAGGAGAAAGACTCCTGCATTCCTTGGACATTCACAGGCAGCTACGTTACTGCTTGGATAAAACTAAGGTTTTCAGAAAATCTGACCAGCTTTTTGTATCCTATGCTACAGCATCACAAGGAAAGGCCATCTCAAAACAAACCATTTCCAAATGGACAGGACATTGCATACGTATTTGCTACACCCACCATGGAAAACCAGTTCCTGCTACAATAAGGCCTCACTCTACCAGGGCAGCAGCTACATCTACAGCCTTCCTCAGGGGGGTGCCAACCAAGGATATTCTGGAAGCTGCAACTTGGAGTTCAGTACACACCTTCACCAAACATTACCACTTTACTCTAAGACTAGAGCTGGCTTCGCCACTGCAGTTTTGCAGGGCCTTCTAGCCTCCTCTAACCCTGTTACCGCCCATCCTTAGCTTTGGGATTCTACCTAAATGTGATGACTGCAGCAAGGTAACACGATGAACATAGTACAGTTTTGTACCTGCTATAAATGTAGATGTTCGAGTGTATACCCTGCTGCAGTCCAGGTTGCCCTCCCTCCATCCCCTCTAAACTAGAGATAATCTACCACTCTATTCTATACTACCTCTGTGGTGTATTTGCTTGTGCCTAAGGGTTTTATATATATATATATATATATATATATATATATATATATATGGGGCACCTGACATCTGGGGCAAGAAAAACTGAAGAAAATGGCGTCTGATGCC
Organism: Protopterus annectens; assembly: GCF_019279795.1. Lineage (NCBI taxonomy): Eukaryota > Metazoa > Chordata > Ceratodontiformes > Protopteridae > Protopterus > Protopterus annectens. The sequence goes on from NC_056733.1 coordinate 836,372,214, forward strand.
TCTGATATACCCCTGGCACTCTGACGTCAGGGCAGAAGCGACAGCAACCGACGCCGGACCAAGACTTTGGAATTCGTGCCGACTGCGGGACCGCCTTACGGCAGGATAACCCAAGTCTGATGACTGCAGCAGGGTATAGGTATACACTCGAACATCCACATTTATGGCAGGTACAAAACTGTACTTTTCCCTGCTATTTCACCTGATAAAGGAAAATTGCAGGCAAACTCAGCCAAAAGGATTTTTGATCCACCCAAATCTTCCATCTCTCAACCTGACCCTGTGGATGATAGAATTTTAATTCCTAACCGACACCTCTTTAAAGAGGTTGTTAAAGTCCTACAAAAAGCCAGGAGACCCAATACTAGAAAATGCTATACAGTCCAGATCCAATCTTATCACACGTTCCTGTTGTACTGCAATATCTTTGTGAACTTCTTTGATTAGGCTTGGCCTGCTCTTCTGTAAAAGCCCATCTGTCAGCTGTCAGTGCCTGCCTCCCTGTTACTCCTCCACTGTGGAGTCTTGCATCCTAACCCACCAAAGAAACCCATCCCCTACCCTTGGGATCTGAATTTTGTCTAGAAAAACTTACACTGCCCTCCTTTGAACCAGCATCTTCTGCTTCTCAAAAATTCTGTACTTGGAAAGCCATCCTCCTTCTCTAGTCTCTCACCTTGTCTAGGAGCATTTCTGAGTTATATGCTCTTATGGCCATTCCTTATTCACAAGGACAAGGGAGACTAACGACTAATCCATCCTTCATGCCTAAGGTAGTGAACGAGCTGCCCCTCAGGCAATTCTTCATCCCACTTTCTCTCTGTCCACAAAACAGGGGGAAAAGGATCTTACATTCTTTAGACAACTGAGATTTTAATCTGGACAAAACTAAATCCTTCCAAAAGACTGACCAGTTTGTGTCATGTATGAACTCTTAACTGGGCCAGTCAGTCTCCAAACAATCTGTTGCAGCTTGGATTTCTAAGGTTGGTCTCTTTCTGCTATTCGCACTATGTAAGAACCTACCTTCTTGCCCTAAAGCACATTCCACTAGGGCAATAACTTCCTCTGGGACATTTCACAAAGGAATAGACTCCAGGTCTATTTTAGAGCTGGCTACTTGGTCATCTATAACACACCTTTACCAAATACTACAAAATTGATGCCTTTCCAGGTCCAGGGCAGCTTTCACTCGGTCATGTTTGGCCAGGCTGCTGGGAAACTCCTTTGCTCCATAGCCAATCACCTTCCTTTCCTCCTACAGCTCTGGGAATCCACCCATATGTTAGGAATACCACAACAGTGATTTCATTCAAGACAAGTACAGTTATGTAAGAATTTACCATAACATTAGATGTGCTGCTGATCCCACCTCTTCTGTTCCTCACTTTAACCTTCATTTTCCTCTTCCCCCCTTTGCTTTAGCCTATTCTCTGTTACACGGGAACAGAGGGCATTTCTTACCTTTTCAAGCCATACCCCTCCTACCTGACCAGTTTCTTCTCTGAATAGTCTTCAGGCTGCTGGCTTGTAGATAGTCTCAGGCTCCACCTTGGTAACGTCGATCTAGATACCCCATTGCATACAAGCTGAGGTCATGCATCAGATGTTCAAGCAGGTAAAGTTTTGGTACTTCAGCTGGATGTCAGCAGTGACAACCCATATGTCAGGAATACTGCAACAGGGATCAGTAGCACATCTGCTGTTATGGTAAGTTCTTAGACAACTGTTACTTTTTTGCTGATCCTGAGGCTTAGTACATAGTTCAGGAAAGAAAGACCAAGAATAATTTTCATGAGCTCCCTGTCAGAAGTGGGAACCCCAATACTGTAAGTTGTGACAATTTCAAAAATTATTAAACTGTGGTTCTGATTAAAAAGAAAGTGAATTTTGAAACTTGTATTACACCTGTAGTGTTTTGCAGGGGGAACTGCGTCTCTTCGCACCCTCTGACATGGGGACTACCCACCACTCTTGCTTAACTCTAAGATCTCTGTACCCTGTAGTAGTTGAATACCTCAAGTTATGTATTAGTATGTACTGTCATCTGAATGATCACAGTTTGGCACTCTACTTTACATGGGCAGCCATTTTCATCAGCCTGTACTTCTGCACATCATTTATTTATTTATTTATTTATTTATTTGAAGTTGGTTTGCCAGGATGGTCCATTGGGCCGAATGAGCCCATTTTCAATGGAGTCCTGGGGAGAAAAGCTCCATAGATGCAACATCAAGTATAAAAGTATGAAATAAAATAAAATAACAGTCTGTTAAAGTAACAAAAGAGTACATATAAGCACAAGTAAATGTTAATACAACTGGAATACAAAGAAGACTTAAACCTTGACACGGTTATTAATAGAACGTGCTGGAGGGACAGATTCATCACCCAGAGACTCCCTATGCTGTGGAACAAAATCCTGGTACATGTGAGAGCAGGAGCACTCTTGGCCTTGTTCAAGAGGAATCTTGACCAATGGATGGGGGAGATAGGCAGATATACCCAGGGGATTACTTCAGTGTCACTGCTTTGAAATAGCAAACAATAAAATAATAATAGTTTTATTCCAAAAAAAAGGGGTGGCAGCCACACATAACTATATGGCTTAGCTAGATAAACCCTTGGGCAGATAGCCTAGTATGAACCTATGAACCTAAGAGCAAATGCAACAATTCATATCAGTTTACAATTTATAGTCTCTATAGTCAGTAGAAAAGATGTTAAATTAAAGACAATAGTTAGTAGGTATGTACAGAAGGTATTAAACATAAGTGGTTATTTACAATGTGTATGTTCCCATAGGGGGGATGTGATTGTAGACTAAGGGGGTAAGGTAGTAGCTGGGGAATGTTATGCAGGATGAGAACATGAGCATTCCCAGAGAGATGATAAATGTGAGTGGAGGAGAGTTTTAAAGATGGGGAGGCTGCTGGTGCTGCGGATATGAGGTGGGAGGGAGTTCCAGAGATGGGCTAGGGAAAAAGAGAGTAGGAGTTAGCCTGCTGGACGGGCATGTTTGTGGAGTTCAATCAGGTTCTGAGTGTTGGTTCTTAGGGGTCTGCTAGGTAGGTGCATATTGAAGGTTGAGGCAAGCGAGGGGCAGAGTGAGGGCTTGAAAATTAGCTTATAAGCATGAGTTAGTTGAGTGTAGATAAGGTAGTTGGGAAGCTCTAGCCAATTTAGTTTGTGGAGGGCAGTACAGTGATGGGAGGAGGATCTGTGCCCAGTGGTGAATTTAGCGATTTTGTTGTAGCAGGAGAAGAGTTTTGTTTTGATAGAGGATTGTAGATTGGTTAAGAGTGGGGCACCATAAAGGAGAGAAGGGATATGAGGTATGTGGTAGAGAGGAAGAATCTAGTGGATGGGGAGAGGAAGCGAATATGGTGATAGAACATACCAAGTTTCTGATGTGTTTTTTTTAATGTTTGTTTGTATATGGGAATCAAATTTAAGCTAATTATCGAGAGCTTGTAACAGTTTAGCACTGGAAACAATTTCAAGGGATGTGTTGTTGTGGCTGGTTATGAGGAAGGAATTTATGTCGATAGCTATGCTTTTGGATGGGGTGAATAACATGAGTTTGATTTTTGATGGGTTGAGAGCTAGATGGTTATCATGCATCCATTTTTCAGTGGTTGAGAAGGCATCTTGAGTTAGTTTTATAAGGGAGGAAATGGAGTTAGCAGCACAGATAATTGCTGAATCGTCTGCATATTGGACTATTTTAGCATTTGGGATATTATGGTGGAAGTCGTTAATGAAAATGTTGAACAGTAAGGGACCTAATATGGAACCCTGGGGTACACCAGTGACAGTGTTGAGGAATGAGGAAGTAGATTTCTTCCATTTGACAGATTGTTGCCTGTTGGAAAGGTAACTGGTAAACCAGTTGATGCAAGAGGGTGAAAGATGTAGGTTAGAGAGTTTGGTCAGCAGGAGGGAGTGGGAGATGGTATCGAAAGCCTTAGAAAGATCTAGGAGGAGGGTGGAGACAATGCAGTTGGAATTTCTGGCTTTATTTACAGTTTCGAGGAAGGAGAGTAGTGCAGTAGAAGTGCTGTGACCGGGTCTGAATCCATGTTATGTTGGGGTTAGTAGGTGACTGTTGGTGAGGTATGGTAATAGTTGTATGTGGATACATTTTTCAATAATCTTGAGGATGGAAAACTTGTGGCTTGACATCAGTTAATTTCGTGGCTGATAGGGTTGCTTGTTCCCCATTTGAACATTGTTTGTCAGTGGTATTGAATTTTTTTGTTTGTTTTCAGGATTAGACCAGCAGTGTCACTTCTTGCACCCAATTGACCCATTTGTTTCTCCATTGGGGCTAGAACCATCTGGCCCACTTGTACTTCATGTAGGTGAGAATCAGGTGTTAGGAAACATGCCAGTCTGCAGATTCTGTGGTGCATCTTATCTCCACCTCCTCGGCAGCCTCCAGATTCTTGCATCAGGAGGTGCATACATGCTTCCACTCATGTACAGCCTCCCAACTAAGTGGCATACTGCTTTCATCACAAGGCTCACTTGGTTGTTCATGTTACGGCAGTTACCAGTGTAGTGATCAGTTGATAGGTAGCTAAATGCCCATTGGAAAATGTGGTCGGCCAGTTCAGTGGAGGTATGGTGGCTTCCAGTGCTTGCATCAAAAAACCTCTATATTGTGGAGAAAGACTCATGGTGCTTGACAGGATTGGAGGTCTTCCCTGTTTGTATCACGTGGCAAAGTTAATTATTTTTGGTAATTAAGAAAATTTAACCCGGAGATCGTGGTGGGCGAAGATTTTTGATCAGGTGATGGCAGAGAAAATTGAAACCCTAGGTGAAATTGTGATGGTGGAGGAGGAAATGTGCAGTAATGGAAGTCAAAAGGAATGCCGACCGTAACAGCAGTGTTCCACAGTTGAATGTTAAGGAAGTAACAAGCAATTTGGAAGTAGTGAAGTTTGGTCTACAACGTAGTTGTGGACCTTTGGGGAGGCATAAACCTATAAGTGGTTTGAGTCAGTGACATTGTGGTTTTGTTTGCCCTAAAAGTCAAAATAACTGATTAAGCAAGTGGTTGACATGCAAAACAGTGGAGAAATTGGGTTGTCTAGCAGAAAATATGGATTAGCAATTGGTTGCAATGGAAAATAAGGCTGTTGAGAAGAATTTAAAGACTTATTGGATTGCTGGAAGGAGAAGAAGAACTGGACGTGAATTTGTGAAAAATAGGATAGCATAGTGGATGGGCTTTACAGAATCATCACTGGGAGTTGAGAAAGTGCTTACCCTGACTTTGCATCAGAAAACTTCTGAAAACGAACTTGGAGTTATTTCTGTGCATTTTGTGCCTATGCATATTGTGCCTATGCATAAGAACGAGCAGATGTTGCTGTAATTATAGCAGCCAGGAGTAGGAAAACATTAATGCGGAATGGTGTATATGAATCATGATTATTTGGATGCAGCCTTTCTACAATGACTGCTAGTTGTGGATATTAAGGGATGTAAAAAAAGAATAATTATTTTTCTTCTCGTGGCCTGCTGAGTATTGAGTTTCAATACTGATCAGTCCTGTTTCATCTCTTCAGTAAGAGTCTATCACAAAGCTGTCAGTCTAATAGCCAACAGAGATTTTTACGTGGTCCTCACTTGATCATTGTTGGCTGAAGTGGACTTTCATTACCATAGTGGCATCCTACTCTATTCTAATGGTGTGTGCTTGCTCTCTGTCTCACACACACACACACACACACACACACACACACACACACACACACACACACACACACACACACACAGTATGCCCCCACCCTAAGAGCTACCATCTCCAACTAGAGATTACCTACAACCTGGTCTCATGGCATTAGTGAATTTGTAAGCCTCTACTTGCACAGGAGATGTCAGCTAACTGAAGGTACCATCTTCCCTCCCACATGATGGTTGGGCTGTTGTAAGTGACATGCTACCATCCACTCCTGCCTGGCTTTTCCAGCTCCCCAAATGCGGATTAGTCTTGAGCCTTCTGGTTTGTAGTCAGGCCTTTATCTTTGTGCGATAGAACTGGTATTGTAAACTTGAATTGAAATATAAATTGACCTTTCTGGGGAAGAAATGCTGAGTTAAATTCTGGGGAAGCAATTTCTAAGCTAAGGGGGTTGTCAGTATATTAATTTTATAAAGTAATGGAGATGGAATGTATGAGACTTGATGTGGGACACTGCAAGGTTGATGGAAGGGGAAGAGGAGCAAAAGGATTATCAGAAATTTTATGGAAAGTGAAGGGTATTTCTAATTACTGCAACAGGAAACAACATGGTACAGAGGCTTCATATCACTGAATCGTTAATAATACAAATTGTTACTGTTATTAAGAACACAAATGTATATTATTTAGAAGAATAAGCTTTTGCTAAAAGTTGATTTTTGGACAATAAGTGCATGGTAATTAAAAGTGAGCCTTCCTCTCCCAGTTCGTTTTTCTTCCTAGTTTAAATAATTTAAGAAAATAGATAATCTTAGAATAACTGACAGTTATTGTGACCAGTATGCAGTATAAGGGATTGGTTAAAAATCATCACTATAGAAGAACAACGTAGCTGATGTGAAAACAGAAAGGAGTTCCTCAAGTAGGTGTTCCCATTTTGTTTTATGTTGGGACCATATCCATAACCATGATGATTAACGGTGCAGAATATTAGGTCCCATTTTGTCATGTTTATTCTTGTTTACGAATTAATGCATCCTAGGTGTAATGAAATAATTAAACCCGTATGTTGTAATGTGTGAAATTGTATATAACTAGTGAGTTTGAATATTAAAACTTTTATTTTTAACAAATAGTTAACTGTTTTACTAAGATTGCTCATAGCGGAGTGTTAAGTATTGTGAAGTTAATACTGCAGTACTGGTTGTGCACTCAGTATGGATAAATATTGAAGTGCTGGTAATGGTATGTAGCACAAATTGCGTAGTTCAAAGTTGATGGTGATGAAAAAGTAGTCAAACTTGGCAGTGGTGTTGATCTGATCTGGTACAACTCCATAGGCCGTGAAACTACTCATCTGTTGCACTATTGTAGTATTGGATGAATGTGTTCTATAAAGTGAGTTTTTAAACTTTGAGCGCTTTTTCTGCTAGTAGAAACAAATGTGTTCTTCTTCAGAGTTATTAATTGGATATTTGATAATGTGGCAGCGAAGAGTGACACAGTTTATTTCTAATGCAAGCTATGCATTTGTTGATGAGGTGGAGCAGTGTGGTTTAGTTTGAGGATCACAAATCTAGATTATTTGCGAAGTTGAAAACATGACTGGAGGGTGCAGCCAGTGATCTTTCATGATCACTTCAACAACAGGACTGGTAACTACAGGTAGCAGTCACTCAGCACTTTTTGAGATTCACGGTGGCTCAGCATCCTTCCCATTGCCCCGTAATGCATCCCACCTCCCCATGTTCCAGATTTTGTTTGCTACATCTACTGCTTGCATGGATAAGTCCTCCCAGGCTCGTTTTTCTAGTCTTGAGGTGAATTTGGTGAGTGCTGTCTTACTAGTCTTACTCATTGGCTTAACTAAGGTCAGACCATTCCTTTTTTTTTTTTTTGAAGGATTATACCATTGGCTTCCAAATATATGAGTAGGTTTTATATTAGTGCCACAATTCAGGTCACCATTTTGTGTAGGCATTATTGAGTGCTGTTTTTTTTTTTCTCTGTGTGTCTAGTTGGCATTTGCTGTGTTGTTGAATTCTTACTGGCTTTTTATTGTTGGCATGGATAAAGACAAGGCCTCAAGTTGTGTAAGTGTGGACACAAAATTCCCCCTCAGGATACACATGCCTTACACGTACTGTATCTGGAGTGTAAGGTGTGGATGGTCCCTGTGACATTGATTAACATTTTGAGTCTAGAACATTGCTGGAGAGGAGAAATAAGTTTGTTCTTAATGGATTGCTGCCTAGTTTTTCCTCTACTATAATCAACACAAGAAAAGAATAAGATTGAGGTAAGGGGGGCCACTGACGACAGTGTCAGCTCTCTGCATTCTATTTCCTAATTATATTTGGTAGTTTCTCCTTCCAAAGGAAATAGTGTCCTTAGTCAGCTCTGATTAAGCTGTGATGTCCATTGTCTTGCAGCGTGAGTTTACTGTTATGTAAGATCCCCACGTAGGAAAATAGTAAGCATTTTTTCATTTGAAATGAACTTTAAGTATTTAGATTCCACACCTTTCTCTCCATTCCTCTAGATTTCTCAGCAGTCCCTCTGCTGCTTTGAATATGGACTGAGAGAAGATAAGGACAGAAACTAATGCAGATGGATGTGTGAACTTCCAGAGGCAAAGCTGACCTGTAGAACGATGGATTTTGCAGCCTTTTGTCCAGGAGCCAGCTGTCGAATATCTGAGGACTTTCCCACTCTAGAGACAGTAAGGGGTCTTTCACTGCACTTTCCTGTGTGGCAAACCAGTTATACATGGCGGGTGGATCAGGGGGTTATATTAGCCATAGGTACATCATTATCTTCATATCCCCCAAGGACTTCACTCTTCCCTTTCCAACTTCCCACCCTGTCAGAAGATAGTAGCCTGACTAGAGTCATCTAAGAGGTTTCTCTACTCCAGGGAAGGCTTAGAATGTATTCACGGTTCTTTTTTGTTCCCAAGAAGACAGAGGATCTCAGGTGCATTCTAGAACTCTGCAGGCTAGACCAGTTTGTGGCACAAACAAAATGCTGAATGGTCACTGTGTGAGATTGAGTTTGCTGTTTGGATCTCCAGGATGCCTGTCTGCGCATCAAGACAGTAAAGCCATCCAGGAGGTCCCTGCACTTCAGGATGGGTGCTAGCTATCAATTCAGAACTCTTCACATTTGGTGTCAGTACTCGCAGCACATCTCTGGCTGCTGAAAACCAGAACTGCCCCTTATTTGGACAACTGGCTCCTAGTTTACCCCACAAGAGGGTAGCTAGTTTGACCAAAGGACTGTTTACTGCAACTCTCTTTCCTTGAGAATTTCAATAAATACTGCAAAGCAAAGCCCCAGATGAGGCCATTGCAAACATGGATTTTTATTGGGTGCCACCTGTACACTGATTTTTTTTTGTAGCATGTCCTCCTCAAGACTGGGTGTTGTCCCTTCTTTTGTTATAACCGTCTGACAGCAGAAGTATGCCTGAAAGTATTGGGGCACATGGCAGCAACAGATTTTCTTATCTCACTTGTGAAGTTCTGCATGAAGGTTCTGCAGTGAACTTCAGTGGTTCACTAGCATTAGTACAGGGACTCCATGGTCATGCCTGTCCAGATTTTTTCTGCTGTTCTGCTAATACCTGAAGTGCTGGCTTCATCCAACCAGACTTTCTAAGGGTAGCCCCTTTGTAACTGTTACAATCACAATGGATGCGTCTGCTGTCAGGTGGGGGGAGCATTGTTTATTGCAGATGGTCCAAAAGACTTGGTCATAGGAAGTGGCCACTCTGCATGCAGTGAACTGGAGATGAGGTTGGTCCCTCTAAAACTGCAAGCTCTTCAGGATCTCCTTCCCCAGGATGAAGGACATTTTGGCAGTAGCCTGCGTATATCAACAAGCAGGGTGAACCCACTCCTCTCCCCTTTGTGATCTAGTTGTAATGCATATTCACAGTCAGGCCAGTTTTTTAATGGCCAGGCACTGATGGTGTTTGCTGATGCCACTCTAGTGATCTGTCAAGCAGTCTTTGGTGAATACAGTGTTTTTTTCTGCTGGACGAGCTATTCAATGACATCTCCAAGTGTAGCATTTTCGTCTCCGTAATCCATTCACAAAGAGTGTTTCCTGAGATGCTCAAGTTCTAGACCTCCAGGGCTACTTTACATCCCCCTATACACATACCATTTCCCCTTATCTTGAAGCTTCTGAAGAAGGCCAAATTGGACAATACCAGGGTCTTTCTCACCACTTCATTCTGATCCTGACAGGTTTGGATGTTCTTCGTGTTTCACTGTTGCAGTCATTACATTTGGGTAATCTGCTGGCAGGTTGCCCTCAGTCGGCCTGATTAACAAAGTCCTGCATCGGTTGCTATCCCTTCTTCCATGACATCAGGTCAGCAGGGGTATAAAACATGCAGCCAACGCCATTTTCTTCAGTCTTTCTTGCCGTGCGGTGCCCAAAGCAGCAGCAGTTCTCAAGTGCCGGTCGGCCAACTCCTGAAATTTTCATTTTCGAGTTTCGAGTTTCAGAGCCGAAGTCTTCAACCTAAAGCTAAGTACCCCATTGGGGAAACTTTTTCTTGCTCCTTACCGATGTCAGTAAAAGTTAATAATTGTATTACTTGTGGGAAGCAAATACCTCATAAGGATTTTCATTTCTACTGTATTCCTTGCCTAGGCCCTGACCACAACATGCCTTGCTGTCGGTTTTGTGCTAAATTTAATCAACGTACTATTAAGCGTCTGTATAGTTTTGCATCTAAATATTTTGTCTCAAGATTTAACTATCCTGAAATGTCGGTTAGCAGTCCGACTAACGGAATTCACAAAAAAACGCAAAGAAAAAGACAGAGACAGACCGTCGAGGTCCAAAACCAGTGACGAAGCTTCTCCTAAGCCAGTCGCCGGTACTCTCTGAAGTGCTTTCGCAGCCCCTGATACCCGCTACTTTTGATTCGCAGGCCTCTACTGCGACCCATTCTGAGTCTGGTATGCAGCGAGACACTTTTAAGTATTGAACCCATGGATGTCTCTACCTTAGATGGGTCCGGAGCTGCTGAGCAGGCACCGGCTTCTGAGGGTGTTTTCAGGCCTAAAGATTTGTATATTAAACCAACGCCATCTTCAAAACCAAGGCCAAAACCAACTTCTGTGTCTAAAAAAACGATGCTTGGGCCACGTGCACAGGCCCCTATGCCTAAAAAACAAATGATCAAAATGGCTGAGGATTTAATTACCTTGATCAGGGGTTCCCATCCCCCTCCTGCTAAGAGGCCTAGGCAAGGCACTGATTACGAATCTTCAGATCAGGTTTCCATTTTTTCTGATCAGGAATTATCTATTCCACCTTATGAGAACTCTGATGCAGAAGAATCCATCCCTTCTGCTTCTCCTCCTGAGGATTTTGCTTTTGGAGAAACTTTGCATACCTTAAGGCAACATTTTCATTGGGAGAGTCAGGATTTTTCAGAATCCAAAAAGAGGCTTAGGGATTTCCTTCTTCCTCAGCATAGGCCTTTGGCTATACCTCCTATTCTAGACATTGTTGATGATGTTTTCTCAGAATTTAGCATGGCTCCTGATTCCCTGCCTCCAGCTCCTAGTAAGCCAGACAGATATTACAGGGTTCCTGACTCCCACAAATTCCTTTTTAAAAACCCTACTGCTAACCCTGAAACAATTTCTCAGGGTCCCAAGGGTGTTAAGGCTTCTACCGCTAAAAATCCTACCCCTTCTGATAGAGACTCCAGGACACTGGATAGATGGGGTAAGAAGGTTTACACGTCTGCAACCCTGGCAATCGGGGCTTTAAACTGTCAATTTCATATGCTTAAATATCAGCAGCATGTCATGGGCTTACTTAAACAGAAAATGATGTTGCTTTCTGACTGTGTGGAAAATAGAGTTGCAGGATTTATTGCATTCAGCTGAACAAGTTGGAAACCATACTTTGCAATGTGGTTTTGATTCCTTGGAGGCCTTCTTGCAGGGCCGCTATAACTGGATCTGTGATAAGAAGGCATGCTTGGCTCAAGGAGCAAAATCTGCCTGATCATGTTAAAGCAAAATTGTTGGATGCTCCTTTACAACAGGACAGTCTATTTGGTAATAAGGCAGAAGAAGTTTTAAAAAAGATGGAAGGTAAAGCTAAATCTGTGCAAACTGTAAAATATTTCCTACAAGTGCAGCCACCCAGGTTCAGTAGGCACTGGCCTACTAAGAATTGGTCCTTTCCAATACCCACCAGAGCCGCTCAGGTCAAACCCAGACACTCCAAAGGCTCCAGGTTTCAGTCACAAGGAACTTACAGAACCAAACAATGGGGTGCCTCCACCTCCAAATCTGGAAGTAGCAAGGTACCTCCCTACGGTAAACAGTCTCAATGATTTTCCTCTGCCATTTCCAAGCACTTATTTGTTTGCCGCCCCTTTGGGGGGGAAACTAGCACTTCATGCACAAAATTAGCATCTAATTACCCAGGACATGTGGGTTTTAATTATAGTATCCCAGGGATACAGATTTCATTTCCACAATTCCAAACGGATGGCCAGATCTGCCTCCAAATTAGTGGGCAGAGGCCCAGAAACAAGTTCTGTCCCTCATGAATATGGGGGCTATTCAACCAGTACCAGAAGAGGAAAAGGGAAAAGGTTTTTATTCAAGACTTTTCCTGGTACCCAGAAAAGACAAATCATGGCGTCCAGTTCTGGACTTATCCATTCTAAATACCTTCCTGGACATTTGAAAATTCAAGATGCTGACTCTACAACAGTTACTGCCTATGCTAGGCAAGGATGCCTGGTTGGTAACTCTAGACTTAAAAGAGGCTTACCTGCATATCCCAATCAGGGAATCTTGCAGAAGATACCTCCGCTTCAAAGCAGGCTATTTGCATTACCAGATGTCCTTCATGGATGCATCTGCAGTCATAACAACTGGGTTGTCCTGTCGTCAGGCAGCCCTTCAGTCGGCCGGATTCCAAAGTCCGGGTCCGGCTTCGGCTGATGTCGCACTCCACCAGACGTCATCTCTGTTGGTCTTCGGGTATAAAAGCATCAGCCGACGCCATTTTCCTCAGTCTTTCTTGCCGCGTGGCGCCAAGCAGAAGCTGTTCGCAAGTGCGGTCGGTCGGATCCAGAGATTACTTCTACCGAATACTACTTGAAGACTTCTAAAGCTAAGTACCCGTTGGGGACTCTTTCTTGCCTCAGCCGATGTCAGAAAAAGTTAACAATTGTTTAACCTGTGGGAAACAAATACCTCATAAAGATTTCCACTCTTACTGTCTGCCTTGTTTAGGCCCAGCCACGGCGTAGCAGCCTGTTCGGCCTGTGCTTCTTTCAACCGACGAGCAGCTTAGGCGTCGGTCGGAGTTTGCAGAATAGTTTTGGTTCTGATTTTGCATACATTATGCCGTCGGATCCTCCGACTACCCAATCTACCAAAAGCGCAAAGATAAGACCGACACTCGCGGTCCGGTTTCGGCGAAACCATGGTTAAGCAAACGCGAGTGTCTCGGTTTGGCGAAACCGAGAAAACTGATCTAAGTACAGCTGAACCTATTCCTACAACTGAGGCCCCTGCTACAACTCTTGAATCGACCTCAGAATTTTTACCCACTACGGTGGTTGACTTATCAGACACCATCCCTTGGATGTCTCTACCCCAGCACGTGGTGCTGCTAGGCCTCCAGCAGCCATGTCCATTAAGGCCTTCGCAAGGGCTAAAGCAGCCAAGACTACTAAAACAGTGCCTGTTAAACCCCCCACATCCAGGCCCTCTTCTAGTTCTCAAATGCTTATTTTGGCAGAAGATTTAATTTCTTTAATTAGAGGATCTCAATCTCACCCAGACAGGGCCTCTCAGCCCCAGAGAAGAGACCTAGGGCAGAGCCCCTGAGCCAGTGTCCTCTGATGAATCTGCTGATGAATCAGACATAACTGACCAGCCAGAGGCTCCCTTCTCCAATTTTGAAGATTCTGATGCTGAAGAATCCATTCCAGCTGCTTCCCCACCAGAAGAATTCTCCTTTGGGAAACCTTGCATGCCATGAGAACAGTTCCAATGGCAGCAACAGGATTTTCAGACTCCAGAAAAGACTTAGGACCTTTCTGCACCTTCCACAGCACAGGCCCTTAGCTATACCTCCTGTTCTCTCTGTGGTGGATGATGCTTTCAATGATGTTTGCTCCGCTCTAGATTCTTTACCCCCAGCCCCTGCCAAACCAGACAGATTTTACAGGGTGCCAGATACTCATCACCACCTTTACAAGGCCCCACTTGCAGACCCAGAAACTATATCCCAGGGTCCCAAGGCAGTAGGCGCGACCATAGCTAAAAACCCTATTCCTTCTGAAAGGGAAGCAAGGTCATTAGCCAGATGGGGTAAAAGGTCTACACTTCAGCTACTCTCTCAGCTAGAGCTTTAAACTGTCAGTTTCACATGATACAATACCAAGAGTTTATGCTTGATCAGTTAACTAAAAAACTAACCACTGATGAATCTCTTGATAAGAAATATGTATTAGAGATGGTAAATAACATACAACAGGTTAGCAACCATTCCTTAAAATGTGGCTATGATGCACTGGAGGCTTCATTTAGATCAGCCATGACAGGCACAGTGATAAGAAGGCATGCATGGCTAAAGGAACAAGCTTTACCGGATCATGTTAAAGCTAAGCTGCTAGATGCTCCTATGGACCAAAGGGGCAGGAATAGACGTTCCAGAGGCAGAAACCAATCCAGAGGAGGTGCCTACAGAGGACGACAGTGGCAAGGTAACAACAGAGGCACAGACACAGCCACTGCCACTACATCAGCACAACCACAGTGACTTAACCCTAAATCCGCCTACCAGGGAACAAATAGCAGCTCCTCTAGGCGGAAAGTTAACCTTATTTTCAAAGAACTGGCACTACATAACAAAGGACAAGTGGATTTTACAAACCATAGATCAAGGTTACCGGTTTCACTTCCACACTTTACCAGTCAAGAGAGGAATGCCAAATCTACCTCCAAATCAAAAGACAGAGGCTCGCCAGATAATGGAGTTAGCAAACATGAGAGCTGTGGAAAGAGTGCCAACAGCAGAGCAAGGAAAGGGGTTCTATTCCAGACTATTCCTAGTTCCAAGAAAGGAAAAAAGTTGGAGACCAATTCTCGACCTGTCCACCTTAAATACATACATCATTGTCCCAAAATTCAAAATGCTGACCCTACAGCAACTTCTTCCCATGCTGGGCAAGGAGTCTTGGCTGGTAACTCTAGATCTCAAGGAGGCATACCTGCACGTCCCCATTCGACCAATCTGCAGAAGATACCTCAGATTTCTTGCAGGATCAGAGCACTATCAATTCTCAGCATTGCCCTTTGGCTTATCTACTGCCCAGAGTATTCACAAAATGCCTGGCATCAGTAATCGCCCATTGCAGACTACAGGGAATTCAAATTTACCCATACCTGGACGACTGCCTGCTACAAGGGGACAACAAAAGCAAGCTGACAACAGATTTACAAAGGGTCATTTACTTGCTACAAGCACTGGGATACACAGTCAATTTACAAAAGTCAAGGCTGATACCATCCCAAACAAGGACATTCTTGGGCGCGGAATTGGACACAGTAAAACAAATGGCATTCCTGACTGCAGAAAAACAAAAAGAACTTCCTCTTTACTTCTTGGCACTAACAAAACTGAACAAGTTAACAGCAAGAAAAGTACTGCAGGCCTTGGGCTTCATGGCATCATGCATAATCTTGGTTCCATTTGCCAGACTACATATGAGAAAACTACAGTGGTACCTAAAGAATTTATGGTCCCAACACAGACACAGTCTAGAAACAGAAATCCCACTAATTCCATGCTTAAAACAGGAGTTCCTATGGTGGGCTCAGGCATGCCAGTCAAACCCAGGCCTACCCTTTCGCAGATGTCAAGCAAACCAAACCATCACAACAGACGCTTCAGACCTAGGATGGGGGGCCCACATGATGGACAAATGCGTGCAAGGATTGTGGACACAGGATCAACTTCACCTGCACATCAACCTAAAAGAAATGCTGGCAGTAAAACTGGCAATCCAAAAGTTCAAACCATTTCTCAAAGAGGGCCAGTTGATGATAAGGACAGACAACACCACAGTCATGTGGTACATCAACAAACAGGGAGGCACTCATTCATACCCCCTATGCAGAATGACCTTGGAGCTGTGGACCCTGGCACTCAGCTACAACATCCAGTTACAGGCAATATTTGTACCGGGAAAGACAATACTCTAGCAGACATATTAAGCAGAACCACTCGGATGCCCACGAATGGAAGCTGCACCGGACATCTTCAAGACCATCTCAAAGAATTGGGGAATGCCACAGATAGACCTATTCGGATCAGCTCTCACCCACCAGCTCAACAAATTCTGCCCAAGGACATTCCACCCACTAGCATGGAAAGTGGATTCGCTCTCCTTCAACTGGAAAGGCCTAACAGCATATGCATTCCCACCTCTTCCTTTGATACACAAGGTACTACTGAAAATCAAGGAAGAACGTCCAAGGATAATCCTGATAGCTCCGAACTGGCCAAGACAACACTGGTACCCACTACTGAGGAGCATGTCTCGAACAATATGTGGCCAATACCCTGATGCCTTTGATGTTAACTCAGAACAACTACAGCATCATACATCCAAACCTAAAAGCGTTGCAACTGACTGCATGGAACATCACATAGCAGCAGCTAATCCAGAACTTTCCCAAAGAGTAAAAGACATTATTCTTGAAGCGCAGACCTTCAACAAGAAAAACTATGCTGGAAAATGGAAAAGGTTTGTCATTTGGAGTGCGGAAAGAGGAAAAGATGTGTCAAACATAGATATGCCTAACATTCTGGAGTATCTGGCCGAACTTCTTCATTCAGGCCTGTCCTACTCCTCCATCAAGATACATGCATCAGCTATTTCAGCAGAATACAGCTTTGATCCACCTGTTTTTTCGCACCCTTTGCTCAGGCAGTTCCTCAGAGGAATCAAGAATGTAAAACCTCCAAGGAAACCACCATTACCAGCTTGGGATTTAAACTTTGTGCTAGAAAAATTGACACTATCACCCTTTGAACCAGCAGCAACAGCAGACCTACAACACCTGTCATGGAAAACTGCTTTCCTACTGGCAATTACTTCAGCAAGGAGGGTTTCAGAACTACAGGCCTTAATGACAGTGCAACCCTTCCTAATCTTCCACCAAGATAGAGTGTCCATGAGGACTAATCCTACATTTATGCCCAAGGTGGTATCCAGAGTGTCTTTAAACCAGGCAATCCACCTACCTACCTTCTTTCCCAACCCACAAAACAGAGGGAAAGAATACTGCATACCTTGGATGTACATGAACAGCTACGCTACTGCTTGGACAGAACAAAAATAGCAGAAAGACTGACCAACTTTTGTAGCCTATGCAACAGGAAAGGAAGGAAAGGCTATTTCCAAACAGACAATCTCCAAATGGATAGGAAATTGCATACGATTCTGTTACTCCTTCCATGGAAAACCAATCCCACAGAACATAAGACCTCATTCTACAAGGGCAACAGCCACTACCACAGCTTTCTTCACGAGTGGCAACCAAAGACATTATTGAGACGGCTACTTGGACCTCCGTGCATACATTTGCCAAGCATTATAATTTGCCTCTATATTCCAGATCCCGAGCAGGGTTTGCCACTGCTGTACTGCAAGGGATCCTAAACACACCATAATCTACTTTTATCCTCCTCCCTAGTTGGCTATGGTATTCTACCCAGTTGTTATGACTGCAGATGCATCCATGAAGGACATAGTACAGTTTTGTACCTACCATAAATGTAGATGTCCGAACTGGATAGCATCTGCAGTCAGGATTACCTCCCTCCTTCCCTCTGTGGTACTCCTAGGGTGTTTACCCTCCTAATAGCTAGCTGTTGGGGAGTCTTTATGGTGTATTTGTTTGTATATATGTACATACATGCTTATTGTTGTGTTTACCTCTATCTATTTGGAAACATTGGCATCTATCCAAATTTTAGCCTGCAAGAGGGCTTCTGGCATCTGGGGCAAGAAACACTGAGGAAAATGGCGTCGGCTGATGCTTTTATACCCGAAGACCAACAGAGATGACGTCTGGTGGAGTGCGACATCAGCCGAAGCCGGACCCGGACTTTGGAATCCGGCCGACTGAAGGGCTGCCTGACGACAGGACAACCCAGTTGTTATGACTGCAGATGCTATCCAGTTCGGACATCTACATTTATGGTAGGTACAAAACTGTACTTTCTCTGCACTGCCCTTTGGCTTATCTACTGCGCCCAGGGTCTTCACAAAGTGCCTGGCACCAGTAATTGCATTTTGCAGACAAAGAAACGTTCACATTTATCCTTATCTGGACAATTGTCTAATTCAGGCAGAAAACAAGGACACACTTCTACAGCATCTGGCGTTTGTAAAAAGGCTTTTAACTTGCCTACGGTACACCATAAATGAAAATAAATCACAACTGGTACCCTCTCAAAAAATTACATTCCTGGGTGCAAGCTTGAATACAACTGCCCAGATGATTTACCTCACGCCAGAAAAACAAAGCCAATTGATGACTTACTTCAAACAAGTGGCCACAAAAAAACAGTTATCTGCAAGACAAATTCTGCAGGCCTTGGGGTTCATGGCTTCCTGCATTCTTCTAATTCCATATGCAAGACTGCATATGAGGAAGCTTCAATGGTACCTAAAAAGCTTATGGAGTCAACATTGTTACAGCCTGGAAACAATGATTCCTATCATTCCTTGTCTGCAGCAAGAGTTCCTATGGTGGGCAGAGGCCTGTCACCAAAACAAGGGACTTTCATTCATTCCACCCCCTGCCACCCAAACCCTGACTACAGACGCATCAGACTATGCTTGGGGGGGGCGCATCTGGCAGGGAGATGCATTCAGGGCGAATGGAGCCCAAATCAAATGCACCTGCATATCAACCAGAAAGAGATGCTAGCTGTACAGAATGCTCTGACAGCTTTCAAGGACTTCATTCAGGACAACTAACTGATAAAGACGGACAACACCACAGTCATGTGGTACACAAACAGGGGGGTACCCATTCCTCCCCCCTTTGCAGACTAGCCATGGCTGTGTGGAACACAGCCTTGTCTTACCAAATACATCTACAAGCTCAATTCCTGCCAGGAAAGCAAAATACTCTGGCAGACGAACTAAGCAGAAATCTTATGGACCCACACAAATGGAAACTTGATCTGCAAATATTCAGCATGTTGACACGCAAATGGGGGAGCTCGGACATAGATCTTTTTGGCTCACCCTAAAACTATCATTTGGACAAATTCTGCACAAAAATCCATCACAAAAAAGCCTGGAAAGTGGATGCTCTATCCTTCAGCTGGAAAAACCTATCCGTCTTTGCCTTTCCCCCTCTGCCTTTGCTCTCCAAGGTATTACTAAAATTCAGACAGGAAAAAACAAAAATGATTCTGATTGCTCCAGACTGGCCTCGCCAACACTGGTACCTGCTCCTATGCAATATGTCACAACTTCATACGTGGTACCTGCCTCAGACACCTTATCTACCGTCTCAGCAGAACTTTCAAATTCTGCACACTCAGCTCCAAATTCTGAATCTTGCAGCATGGCTAATCAGCTAATTTCACCAGTTACATCCCTCAGCAAACCTGTGATGGATATCATTTTGGAGGCTAAAAGGCCTAGTACTAGAAAATCTTATGCTGATAAATGGAAAAGATTCTGTGCCTGGAATCAGGCACAAGAAATAAGCACAACAATGCCAAATATTCCTCAGATTCTGCAATATTTAACTGAGATGCTTCACAAGGGCCTATCTTTCTCTTCCATAAAAATCCATGTCTCTGCCATTTCAGCTCCTTACAACACAGAGCCCCCCCCTCTTTTCTCATCCCCTGCTATAGCAGTATCTCAGAGGGGCCAAAAATTTAAGACCTCCCAGGAGAGCACCAACTCCTTCATGGGACCTCAATTTTGTGTTGGAAAAGCTCACCCTACCTCATTTTGAGCCAGCTGCTACTGCAGACATAAAATTTCTCTCTTGGAAGACAGCTTTTCTTTTAGCAGTCACTTTAGCTAGAAAGATTTCAGAACTACAGGCTCTCATGGCAGTGGAGCCTTTTTATAATTTTCTACCCGGACAGAGTAGCGCTCAGGACCAATCCATCCTTTATGCCTAAAGTGGTATCTAGTGTGGCTCTCAATCATATCTGCCAACTTTTTTCCCAAATCCACATAACAAGGGGGAACGGATTCTGCATTCGTTGTATGTACACAGACAACTAAGATTCTACTTGAACATGACAAAACCTCTAAGAAAATCTGAGCAACTACTGGTGGCATTTGCTGCAGGGGCAGATGGAAAGGCTATATTAAAAGCATACTATTTCAAAATGGATAAGCCATTGTATTAGTTTCTGCTACATGCATCATGGTAAACTTGTCCTCAAGGGGATCAGATCCCATTCCACCAGGGCTGCATCTACTTCTGCAGCCTTTCTCAGAGGGGTTCCTGCCAGAGACATTCTAGAAGCTGCTACCTGGAGCTCCGTTCATACGTTCACAAAACATTATCATTTACCTCTCTTCTCTAAATCCAGAGCAGGCTTTGCCACTGCTGTCCTGCAGGGCATTATAGCTGCTCCTAATGCTGTATAATTCCATCCTCCCAACCATAGCTTTGGGATTCTAACCAAATGTAATGACTGCAACAGTGAAACACGAAGAACATAGTACAGTTGTGTACACTTACCATAAATGTAGATGTTCGAGTGTACTCACTGTTGCAGTCCTGGTTACCCTCCCTCCAGCCTGTTTTGTCTCTTACTATACCTCTACTTTCTTTTACTATGCTTAAAAACCTTTTTGGTGTATTTGCTTTTGTTTGGAGGTATATTTTTTTGTGTTTTTTAAATTTATATATATATATATGTGTATATATATATATATATATATATATGTGTGTGTGTATATATATATATATACAATGCTCCCCATTTGGGGGGCACCTGACATCTGGGGCAAGAAAAATTGAGGAAAATGACGTTGGCTGCGTGTTTTACACCCCTGACGTCATGGAAGAAGGGACAGCAACCGACACAGGACCCAAGACTTTGTTAATCAGGTCGACTGAGGTTAACCTGCCAGCAGATTACCCAAATGTAATGACTGCAACAGTGAATACACTCGAACATCTACATTTATGGTAAGTGTACACAACTGTACTTTCCTTCTGCTGTGGCCTTATCTGCTGAAGAAATGTTTCCTACTAAGACCCCACAAAAAGTCCCTGCTCGCATCCATCCAGTAGACCTCACCTGTATCTTAAGCTAACATCATGGTTTTCCCATTTCCACTAATGGCCAGGATCCTTCATACTCTCCTTGGGTTTTACAGAAAGACTAACCTAAATAAGTGGAGTACGTTTTCTTTGTGGGCCTCTGACTTTGGGACTAGATCATTTTTCAGCCCCAGTTCTGGCAGCTCAATTCTTAGCCTACATTTTTGACTAGAGGTAAGCTGTTCTGTTGAGGAACATTTAGCTGCAATTTCCAGCTTTTATCACAGTTTGGATTGTTATCCTGCCTGGCATTTTTTTCAAGGTCCTTGAGGCTTTCCATAAAGGAAACATACCTTTTCATATAACCAACTACATCTTGAGACTTAAATTTTATGCTTGAAAGCTGATTCTGCATCATTTTGAACCAGAAATCAGAGCTGAAAAATTACTAAGAGGCTTTCAGAATGTCAAGCTGTCTCTTCCAAACTTTGCATCATTTTCTGCAAAGGCAAGAGTGTTTGAAAGTGTGATCCATCTTCTGTGCCCCAGGTAGCCGTAAAAAATAATATAATCAGTCCATAAACTTGCCAGTGATTTCTCCCTCGGTACTCAATACTTGGAGCTCTGTTTATATGTTTATTAATGCCTAAGTTTCAGCAGAAGTAAAAATCACAGAAAGAATTAAAAACACTTGTTATTTTGCACTGTATAAATTAAGACAAAATGTCCAAGGTCACCCACCTGTGTAGTTACTTTCAGAATTTATTGTCTTCTGCTGTGACATGTATAACAAAACATTGCTGTTGAAATCAAAGTTATTTTAAGGGGCCTTGGCTACTTTCCTGGCTTACTTTCAAGAATTCTCTTCAGTTGGTGATGCGTGTGTTTCCAAGACTTGTTTGGCTGAAGACTCAAATTAAGGTCGTTTAAAAAAAACAAAAAAAAGAATGTTCCACAGTTTCTCTTTACTGCAGCAAGTGTTCTTCTGGCATGAACAAGAAGCCCTTACTTGCAACCCCAGAGCAGAATTCCCAAATCTGCTCTGGCAGAGTAGTGCTGCCTCCAGCATAGAAAAGTGACTTTGCTTATCTTACTGCTTAGTGCTCCTGTTAGGAGACTCACTTTTTTCCCCATTTCTGACTTTCAAGAAATAGATGAGGTGCCTAATTGCTGCACACCTGCATTCATTGCAGCATATTAAAATAGTTATTAAAATAACTTGTAAGACTTCTGAATTCTGACGCTGCACTAGTAGTACTCTTGCTAAGAAAGTGTCTGCTTTACATTTTATTTTTAATAATGTGTTAGCTCATTTTGAGTTATACTGTCAAGTGCAGCGTCACAGCTTCAGAATAGATAGTCTTCCATCTGGATATCTCATAATAATTGCATTTGCAACTGCTATCTGTCCCTGAGTTTGCAGACTGCCCATGATTTTCTCATATTTTTGATCTGTTACTCATAAAATTCATGGTCTTCTGCCAAGTTAAGAATTGCAGTCACTAAGTAATGACAGACATTTGCTTTCTAGGCTTCTTATCCTTCAGAAAATGCATGATGATGCACATCTACTATTCTAGCAATTTTTCTCAGTATATTAGAGCAGTATGTAAAATCTGACTCTTGATTTTAGGCCATTGTTCCACATTATTTTTGGCAGTTGTTTACATGAAGCCACACCAGGATGCGTAGTAGTAAGTGCTGTCCCCTAGTGTGACATGACTTAAGAGAAATTGCCATCCACTTTGAGACTTGCACAGATGGGCATACAATATTGAATAGTTCTGTATGTTATTATTTTGCAGTTCTGTCTTTAAAATCCTCTGTCTCATCCTTCAAGTATTCGTTAGGTATATGTCATGTAAAATAAAATATTTATTCATGTCATGTAATATTCAAAATTGTCAACTATAATATTATACAAGACTTCTTGTTTAACAGTCTGGACAGCGTTGTATGGCATATTTACCTGTCGACTGTAACTAGAGGTAATGTTATCTGAGCAATCTTGAATATTTAAAAAAAGGTTCTTGTTCATAGGTAGGTACTACGCTATCTGCCCAAAGGCATAAGCCTAGCTGGAATGTGTCTGCTTTCGCCGCCCCCTTAGATTAGTTCCCTGTGCCTCTGTCCAGCAGAGCCATTGAAGTGATCCCTGGGGTAAACTTTCTGTTTCCCATCCACTCTTCAAGGTCTCTCTTGAAGAGGGTTAGCGAGGAGCTCTGCCTAATGTAGATTGGAATCTTGTTCCAGAGCATGGGAAGTCTCTGGGACAGGAATCTATCCCTCCAGCACGTCCTATTTATTGTTGTGGTGAGGTTTAGATCCCTGGAGCATATGGCTCGAGGGGTTATGTTTTTTTTAGGTGGAGCTTGTCCATCAATTCTGGGTTGGACATGGCCTTGTATGTCAGGCAGAGATTACCACTGAGTAGGCTGTATGCAACTGAGTACAGCTGGAGTTTCTTCAGTCGAGCTGCATAGGGCATCTGCTTGAGGCCAGTGATCCTCTTGGTGAGGTACTTTTATGGTCTTTCCAGTTGTTGCAGGTGTCTTGTACATCCCAAATGGGGCATTGTGCTCTATGATGGGTCTGATGAGTGATGCGTAGAGGGGCCCAATGACCTCTTTCGATCTGGATGCAAACCCTTTTGTGATTAGGTGGGCCACATAGAAGGATTTTCTAACCACTTTGGCAATGTGATTATCAAAGGAGAGGTCACTATCTACTTGGGTCCCCAGATCCCTTATTACGTCTTCCATATTTAGAGGACTACCACCTATGTGGTAGTTTGTGGGTACTTTGTTTTTTCCAAAGGGGATGACTATGCACTTTTTGGCATTTAGCTTGAGGCTATGGTTTTGACACCAGGTATCTGTCTCAGTGAGACCCTTTTGGAGGATGTCTTTGTTAGCCGGAGAGTCAATTATAGCCCCTAGTTTGCAGTCGTCTGCGAACTTGGTCAGCCATAGTCATCCTGTGCTTGCCTGTACCTCTGTGAAGTATATGCCGAACAGGAGGGGTCCTAGGACTGAGCCCTGGGGAACGACACTTGTAACCGGTTCAGAGTCAGACCTAGCTCCCGCAACTCTTACCATGTGGATTCTGTCCATGAGCCAGTTGGAAACCTATCTCGTGACGTAGGGGTTTATGTTCAGGCTGGTGAGCTTGTCTATAATACCTGAGTGGGGAATGGTGTCAAAGGCCTTTGTGAGGTCTAGGTAGGCTGTGTGGACCACCTTTCCCTCGTCTATAGCCTTTAGTAACTGTGTCCAAGAAGTCCACCAGGTTTAGGAGGCATGATCTGCCCTTAACATAGCCGAACTGGGTAGGGTCCAGTGTTTGGAGGTTTCCAATGTCTCTGTTAATGAGATCCATGATGATGCGCTCCATAGCTTTGCAGAAAAATCTCATCAGGCTTATAGGACGATAGTTCCCGGGGTCCGTTATGGCTCCACCTTTGTGGAGTGGAAGAACTGTTGCTGTGCGCCACTCTGTGGGCACGTAGCCTGTGGAGGGGCTGAGTTTGAACAGTGTGTTTAGGTGAGGGGTTAGTTCATCTTTGAGCTCATGTAGGATGCAGCCTGGGACACCGTCCGGTCCCATTGATGCTGTATTTTTGGCTTTGGAGAGGGCTGTTTTAACCTGAGTGTCTGTGATTTCAGGGGTACTACATTCTTCTGGTGTAGTTATGGGCCGATGTCCTTCATGGATGCATCTGCAGTCATTACAGCTGGGTTGTCCTGTCGTCAGGCAGCCCTTCAGTCGGCCGGATTCCAAAGTCCGGGTCCGGCTTCGGCTGATGTCGCACTTCACCCGACGTCATCTCTGTTGGTCTTCGGGTATAAAAGCATCAGCCGACGCCATTTTCCTCAGTCTTTCTTGCCGTGGCGCCGAAGCAGAAGCTGTTCGCAAGTGCCGGTCGGTCGGATCCAGAGATTATTTCTACCGAATACTACTTTGAAGACTTCTAAAGCTAAGTACCCCGTTGGGGACTCTTTCTTGCCTCAGCCGATGTCAGAAAAAGTTAATAATTGTTTAACCTGTGGGAAACAAATACCTCATAAAGATTTCCACTCTTACTGTCTGCCTTGTTTAGGCCCAGCCCACGACGTAGCAGCCTGTTCGGCCTGTGCTTCCTTCAACCGACGGAACGCTTAGGCGTCGGTCGGAGTTTGCAGAACAGTTTTTCGGTACTGATTTTGCGTACATTATGTCGTCGGAACCTCCGACTACACTTTCTGCCAAAAAGCAAAGATAAGACCGACACTCGCGGTCCGCGGTTTCGGCGAAACCATGCTTAAACAAACGTAGTGTCTCGGTTTCGCTGAAACCGAGAAAACTGATCAAAGTACAGCTGAATCTATCTCTACAGCTGAGGCCCTGCTATTGAACCAACCTCAGAAGTTTTATCGACTACCAATGACTTATCAGACACCATTCCCTTGGATGTCTCTACCCCAGCGTGGTGCTGCTAGGCCTCCAGCAGCCATGTCCATTAAGGCCTTCGCCAGGGCTAAAGCAGCCAAGACTTCTAAAAAGTGCCTGTTAAACCCCTCTACCAGGCCCTCTTCTAGTAATCAAATGCTTACTTTGGCAGAAGATTTAATTACATTAATTAGAGGATCTCAATCTCACCCAGACAGGGCCTCTCAGCCCCAAGAAGAGACCTAGGGCAGAGCCCCCTGAGCCAGTGTCCTCTGATGATTCAGCTGATGAATCAGACATAACTGACCAGCCAGAGGCCCCTTTCTCCAATTTTGAAGATTCTGATGCTGAAGAATCTATTCCAGCTGCTTCTCCTCCAGAAGAATTCTCCTTTGGGGAAACCTTACATGCCATGCGAGAGCATTTCCAATGGCAGCAACAAGATTTTTCAGATTCCAGAAAAGACTTAGAACCTTTCTCGCCTTCCACAGCACAGGCCCTTAGCTATACCTCCTGTTCTCTCTGTGGTAGATGATGCTTTCAATGATGTCTGCTCTGCTCCAGATTCTCTACCCCCAGCCCCTGCCAAACCAGACAGATTTTACAGGGTGCCAGATACTCCTCACCACCTTTACAAGGCCCCTCTTGCAGACCCGAATCTATATCCCAGGGTCCCAAGGCAGTAGCAGCGACCATAGCTAAAACCCTATTCCTTCTGAAAGGGAAGCAAGGTCACTAGACAGATGGGGTAAAAAGGTTTACACTTCAGCTACTCTCTCAGCTAGAGCTTTAAACTGTCAATTTCACATGATACAATACCAAGAGTTTATGCTTGATCAGTTAACTAAAAAACTAACCATTGATGAATCTCTTGATAAGAAATATGTATTAGAGATGGTAAATAACATACAACAGGTTAGTAACCATTCCTTAAAATGTGGCTATGATGCACTGGAGGCTTCATTTAGATCAGCCATGACTGGCACAGTGATAAGAAGACATGCATGGCTAAAGGAGCAACCTCTACCGGATCATGTTAAAGCTAAGTTGCTAGATGCTCCTATGGATAAGACAAGTTTGTTTGGTACACCTGCACAGCAGGTTATAAAGAAAATGGAAGAAAAGCAAAATTAGTTCAAACGGTTAAAGATTTCCTGCAAGTTCAACCCCAAGGTTTAGCAGGAACTGGCCTGCCAAAATTGGTCCTTTCCAGACTCCACAAGATTTCAAAGGGGCAGGAATAAAGCGTCCCAGAGGCAAAACCAATCTAGAGGTGGTGCCTACAGAGGGCGACAGTGGCAAGGTAACAACAGAGGCTCAGACACAACCACTGCCACTACAACAGCACAGCCACAGTGACTTAACCCTAAATCCGCCTACCAGGGAACAAATAACAGCTCCTCTAGGCGGAAAGTTAACTTTATTTTCAAAGAACTGGCACCACATAACAAAAGACAAGTGGATTTTACAAACCATAGATCAAGGTTACCGATTCCACTTCCACACTTTACCAGTCAAAAGAGGAATGCCAAATCTACCTCCAAATCAAAAAGCAGAAGCTCTACAACAGATAATGGAGTTAGCAAACATGAGAGCTGTGGAAAAAGTACCAACAGCAGAGCAAGGAAAGGGTTCTACTCCAGACTATTCCTAGTTCCAAGAAAGGAAAAAGTTGGAGACCAATTCTCGACCTGTCCACCTTAAATACATACATCATTGTACCAAAATTCAAAATGCTGACCCTACAGCAACTTCTTCCCATGCTGGGCAAGGAGTGTTGGCTGGTAACTCTAGATCTCAAGGAGGCATACCTGCACGTCCTATTCGACCAATCTGCAGAAGATACCTCAGATTTCTTGCAGGATCAGAGCACTATCAATTCTCAGCATTGCCTTTTGGCTTATCTACTGCGCCCAGAGTATTCACAAAATGCCTGGCATCAGTAATCGCCCATTGCAGACTACAGGGAATTCAAATTTACCCATACCTGGACGACTGCCTACTACAAGGGACAACAAAAGCAAGTTGACAACAGATTTACAAAGGGTCATTTACTTGCTACAAGCACTGGGATACACAGTCAATTTACAAAAGTCAAGGCTGATACCATCCCAAACAAGGACTTTCTTGGGAGCGGAATTGGACACAGTAAGACAAATGGCATTCCTAACTACAGAAAAACAAAAAGAACTCCCTCTTTACTTCTTGGCACTAACAAAACTGAACAAGTTAACAGCAAGAAAGGTACTGCAGGCCTTAGGCTTCATGGCATCATGCATAATTTTGGTCCCATTTGCCAGACTTCACATGAGAAAACTACAGTGGTACCTAAGAAATTTATGGTCCCAGCACAGGCACAGCCTAGAAACAGAAATCCCACTAATTCCATGCATAAAACAGGAGTTCCTATGGTGGGCTCAGGCATGCCAGTCAAACCCAGGCCTTCCCTTTCGCAGAGGTCAAGCAAGCCAGAACATCACAACAGACGCTTCAGACCTAGGATGGGGGGCCCACATGATGGACAAACGCGTGCAAGGATTGTGGACTCAGGATCAACTTCACCTGCACATCAACCTAAAAGAAATGCTGGCAGTAAAACTGGCAATCCAAAGGTTCAGACCATTTCTCAAAGAGGGTCAGTTGATGATAAGGACAGACAACACCACAGTCATGTGGTACATCAACAAACAGGGAGGCACTCATTCGTACCCCTATGCAGACTGACTTTGGAACTGTGGACCCTGGCACTCAGCTACAACATCCAGCTACAGGCAATATTTGTACCAGGAAAAGAAAATACTCTAGCAGACATATTAAGCAGAACCACATCCGATGCCCACGAATGGCACCTGCACCGGACATCTTCAAGACCATCACAAAGAAATGGGAATGACTCAGATAGATCTATTCGCATCACCCCACAATCACCAGCTCCAAAATTTTGCACAAGGACATTCCACCCATTAGCATGGAAAGTGGACTCTCTCCTTCAGCTGGAAAGGCCTAACAGCATATGCATTCCCACCTTTTCCCTTGATACACAAAGTATTATTAAAAATCAAGGAGGAACAGCCAAGAATAATCCTGATAGCTCCAAACTGGCCAAGACAACACTGGTACCCTCTGCTGAGGAGCATGTCTCGGAACAATATGTGGCCAATACCACTGATGCCCTTGATGCTAACTCAGAACAACTACAGCACCATACATCCAAGCCTGAAAACGTTACAACTGACTGCATGGAACATCACATAGCAGCAGCTAATCAAGAACTTTCCCAAAGAGTTAAAGACATTATTCTTGAAGCACGCAGACCTTCAACAAGAAGGAACTACGCTGGAAAATGGAAAAGGTTTGTCACCTGGAGTTCCGAAAGAGGAAACGATGTGTCAAACATAGATATGCCTAATATTCTGGAGTACCTGGCCGAACTTCTCTATTCAGGCCTGTCCTACACCTCCATCAAGATACATGCATCAGCTATTTCAGCAGAATACAGCTTTGATCCACCTCTTCTCTCACACCCTTTGCTCAGACAGTTTCTCAGAGGAATCAAGAATGTAAAACCCCCAAGGAAACCACCATTGCCAACTTGGGACTTAAACTTCGTACTAGAAAAGTTGACAATTTCACCCTTTGAACCAGCAGCAACAGCAGACCTAAAATACCTGTCTTGGAAAACTGCTTTCCTACTGGCAATTACTTCAGCAAGGAGGGTTTCAGAACTACAGGCCTTAATGGCAGTGCAACCCTTCCTAATCTTCCACCAAGATAGAGTGTCCATGAGGACTAATCCAACTTTTATGCCTAAAGTGGTATCCAGGGTGTCCTTAAACCAGGCAATCCACCTACCTACCTTCTTTCCCAACCCACAAAACAGAGGGAAAGAATATTGCATACCTTGGATGTACATAGACAGCTACGCTACTACTTGGACAGAACCAAAAGCAACAGAAAGACTGACCAACCTTTTGTAGCCTATGCAACAGGAAGGGAAGGAAGAGCTATTTCCAAACAGACAATCTCCAAATGGATAGGAAATTGCATTCGATTCTGTTACTCTTTCCATGGAAAACCAATTCCACAGAACATAAGACCTCATTCTACAAGGGCAACAGCCACTACCACAGCCTTCTTACGAGGAGTGGCAACCAAAGACATTATTGAGGCGGCTACTTGGACCTCCGTGCATACATTTGCCAAGCATTATAATTTGCCTCTATATTCCAGATCCCGAGCAGGGTTTGCCACTGCTGTACTGCAAGGGATCCTAAACACACCATAATCTTCCTTTATCCTCCTCCCCTAGTTGGCTATGGTATTCTACCCAGCTGTAATGACTGCAGATGCATCCATGAAGGACATAGTACAGTTTTGTACCTACCATAAATGTAGATGTCCGAACTGGATAGCATCTGCAGTCAGGATTACCCTCCCTCCTTCCCCTCTGTGGTACTCCTAGGGTGTTTACCCCCCCCCCTAATAGCTAACTGGTGGGGGGGAGTCTTTTGTGGTGTATTTGTTTGTATATATGTACATACATGCTTATTTTTGTGTTTACCTATACCTTTTTGGAAACATTGGCATTCTATCCAAAATTTTAGCCTTCCTAGAGGGCTTCTGGCATCTGGGGCAAGAAACACTGAGGAAAATGGCGTCGGGTGTTGCTTTTATACCCGAAGACCAACAGAGATGACGTCGGGTGAAGTGCGACATCAGCGAAGCGGACCCGACTTTGGAATCCGGCCGACTGAAGGGCTGCCTGACGACAGGACAACCCAGCTGTAATGACTGCAGATGCTATCCAGTTCGGACATCTATATTTATGGTAGGTACAAAACTGTACTTTTTGGGGGTGGGGGGGTGAACTTTGCATTGAACCTGTCTGCCAGGATATTGGCTATATCGGTTGGTTCAGTGTATTTTGTGCCATTCTGCACTAACTCTGAGCAGATCTGAGAATTGCCACTTAGATTCTTGATATAGCTAAAGAATGCCTTGTGGTTATCTTTGGAGTCCATGGCAATTTTTCTTTCGAAGCTAGCCTTGGATGATTTTATGAGGGGAACATAGTTTCTTGCTGATACTGATCAGGGATGTCTTCCCTTCTTGGGATTTTACTCTCTTCTGTACTAGTTTCCTCCTATTTTATAGCTTGTTTATGGCAGGGGTCCGCCAGACTGTTTTCCTTTTCTTGGAGGAGTGATTCTTGGTTTTGTTTGGAATAGCACGATCCATGCATTCATATAGGTGCCCGTAGAGTGCATTAGTAAAGGATTTTGCAGCTTGGACAGCATTATCCTTTAGCATAGGGGCTGTGAAACTTCCCACCTTGCTCTTAAGTAAAGTGAAGTTTGCTTTTGAAAAGTTTTTCACGGTGGTTTCTTTGACCGGGGGTGGTGGCGGAATGTGGATATCCGGAGTGATTAGTTTATGGTCAGATCTAACCAGTAAGGGGGTTGACCTCTGGTGTGGAACACCGGTCACCCATGTTGGTGATGACCAGGTCCACTATGTTGTCATCTCTGGTGGGGGTGTTGACCAGTTGATCCAGGGCGTTTGAGTTTATAAATTCTAGGAAATGTTGGGCAAGGGAGTTAGTACTTGAGTAGTTCTCCCAGTTAATGTTTGGGTGATTGAAATCACCCAATGTCAGGGTGTTTGGATGTTTCCAGAAATGTGGAGTGGGGGTCCTGGGACATGGTGGGTGATCTGTAGCAAGCTATAATTTGAATAGCAGTTTTGTCTGTTGTTAGTTGCACGTGGATGATCTCTGAAGCATCGTGCTCTCCCACTAACCTGGAGGTGTGAGTATCCTTGATGAATATGGATACTCCCCCGCCTTTTGTATTTCGGTCCGGGTTTTGTGGCTGAAATGTATGGTATGAGTTGTAGACTGGTAATGTTGGGGTGCTCTCTGGAGCCTTAAACCAGATTTATGTTACTGCACATATATCGATTTTCTCCATACAAAGGAGTGCCTTGAGTGCGTGCATTTTGAGCTTTAGACTTCTGGCATTGAGCAGCATTACCCTCAGTTTTTTGTGCTATTTACGGCGGTGGGTTTGTCTTTTGAGCCTTGCCTAAAAAAGGCACTATGGGGGTGGCAAGAGCCTTGGCCAGTATTCAAAAGCCTAAGGGTGACAGGCGCAAGTTGTCTCTAGCGAAGCAGTGTGGCTTGTCGAACATGTCATCCCAGGCTGACAGACACTGGATCCCCTTTGAATGACACCAGAAGCTTAGCCAATTGTTGAAATTGATGATAATGTGGCATGAAAAAAAATAAAACATTTCACATTTGAGCTTTGAAAGTAACAAGGCATCTCACCATCTTCTTCATTGCTGAATCTCACTTGCTTAAGCTATTTTGAGTGATTGCTGTTTCCTGCTTTTATTTGTGCATTTCACTGTATTTTTGTTAAAAAAAGTAAAAAAAAAGTTCTTTCTTGAAATCACCTCCAGCAAGGGTTTTCCAGCTAGTTTAATTGGTGTGTGGTACCATTGTGCTTGTGGGTCTCTTCTACTGTGTTTTTACATTAGGAGGACTGGATTTATTCATCTTGTGTGCCTGGTCTATCTGAGTAGGGATATGCACAAAAGGGCTCCTAGTGTAGTTGTTTTATTGACCAGAGGGTTGATTGGTTCGTTTTCTGTATTTTTTTTGTCTGTGCTGCTATAAATTTGGAGAGTTTGCCTGGCAGTGCCAATTGCGCAGCAGCAGCAGTTAGTACCCTGTGCAATAGCAAACATCTGGAAGGCAAATTTTCCCCTATCAAATAGTCCATTAAAACCATACGCTGTAAAGCAGTAAGTATTTAGGACACATCATTGTATCAGTCTAAACCAGCTTGGGTGGCTTGAACTACTCAGCCTAATCCAGTATTACCAGCTAATTATGGCCTATAAAATCCTCTCTAATCCGGACAATACTCCTGCACTTAAAAATATTATCACCCCTTATAACAGTCTTAGACCGCTTCAATCCTCTAACAGACTACTAATTCAGACTAGCAAAATTAGTAACACAGCCGATGACTCTCTCTTTGCAAACTCTGTAGGTAGATCCTGGAATTGTCTGATATTACTTTACTTTCCACCCTGGGTCAATTTAAGATGAGACTCGAACAACATTTGACACTTAACTGGCTATGTCAATGTATCAAGCCTGGCTAGCTCACCTCTAGAATGAGTAAAAACTGTTAATCAGCTTAACTGTGTAACTTAATCCTGACTTACACTCTGTATTAACTCAAACCTGTGGAACTTGTTTAACTTGCTTACCTATGTAATCACTGTAAATATTCTATGTGTAATATGTAATGTATCTGTATTCTTAAATGCTTACCTTGGAGCTTTTCTCCCCGGGCCTCCGCTGAAAATGGACATGCATCCAGTCGGACTATCCCAGTCAACAAATGTAAAATAAAAAATAAATAAAATAAGTATTGAGCAAATACCTTGCAAGCTAACAAGCTTAGAGCAACTAGTTGGGCTTGGAGTGGCAATACCTGTAGACTTGGTAGATTTCAGTATTGTGTAAACATTATAAAGTTGTTACAATTTAGTACTGTTTAGAATAATCTACCCCAGTAAAGCACCCTTTCTAGTCTGCACCAGCAGAGCACCCCTAATAGCCCTCTGACCCCAATACACACCACCCCATCGTAGCTCACCAATCAAATGACTAGACAGCATGGATATGTAATTTCCTAACTTTATGTAGCCAGCTTGGTGGATATGGGCATCTTGACACAGTGTAGCAGTTGTCTCATGTTTACCAACAGCCACTTAAGCCTTAAAGAAACACACCATATGCGACAGGTATACAATGATACTGAGGGCTAAACTCACATACAAGCACACATCAGGTTGTTGAATCCATGCACACAATTCCCACCTAACATAGCAAACACACGCACACATAGGTGCGCACACAGACTAGCATATGCTGAGGCACTTAAAAGCAATCAAACTGAACAACTAACATTGCCTAGACCACTTGTTGGCAAAGCTGTGCATCAGCAAGCCCAAAGGCGCTCTGAAAAAACACTGCATAACCCCTCACGTACAGTTTATCTCAATGAAGCCTCAAACACTAAGCCCCTAAGGCATGCAGATACACTTCCCAGGACTGTCATCATAGGGGATTCCATTGTAAGACGTACTGATGCCCCTGTAACAAGGCTGAACAAAGAGAAGATAATGGTCAGTTGTTTATCTGGAGCCAGGATGCGCCAAATCAAGCATGCAGTCAAGTCATTATTCCAAAAGTACCAGTATGATTCCAGTAAATCCCAATCCCTCCGAGCTACATGTTCTAGGGACCTAAATCACCACAATAAACAGAACATGCTGGAGGGATAGGTTCCTGTCCCAGAGACTTCTCATACTCTGGAACAAGCTACCTATCTATATCAAACAAAACTGCTCATTGGCACTCAAGAAAAATCTTGATTATTGGATGGGAGATAGGAAATTCACCCCGGGATCACTTCTGTGGCTCTGCTCGACAGGGGCGCAGGAAAATAAATTTCTTGTGTGGCGAAAACCAGGGTACCGTTTGGCTAGGCTTATATAAGCCCTAAGACCAATAGCCTAGTACCTACCTATGAAATTACCATCTGATATTGTTAATCCTCGTTCAGTCCTTACGCATGGCTATCGGTTCCGACCTCTGAACCAAGCTGGCCATTTTCCAAGCTCGTGTCAGCTTCAAACTCTCGAGCTAAACTCTTACCCACAATCCCCCTCTCCCTGTTGCCTCAGATTTCGTTTGCCGTGTTGCCATTAGGTCGTGTCAAGCTACTTCTCTTGAGATAAGTACAGTCATTTGTTGTTTAGCAGTTTTACAGATTACTTTTCTGTCAGAAAAGTTCATATTTTATTGTCTTACCCTGTCGCATCTAGCGTACATAATTTCTTCAGGTTTTTCTGCTTCTTTCTTTACCACTTTACCTCGAGGTATTCTCTCTTTACCATCATTGGTAATCCTTTTCCTTTTTCTCTCATACCTTCGGGTACTCTCTTGTACCATTGCTGGTACCTTTTCTATTAATTAATTTGCTGTCATGACAGATAAGAAAGGTAGTCCAGGGTTTAAGCGGTGTTCTAATTGTGGGCACAAACTGCCTACTTCTGATGCACACTCTTTGTGTGTTTATTGTTTGGGAGCTTCTCATTTGTCTGTTGACCCACCCTGTACTATTTGTGAGAACTTTTCTAATAGAACCTTGTTGGAAAGGAAAAACAAGCTGTTACTGAAGGGAATTCTTAAATCTCCCTTTTCAGAGGCCTCAACCCCTCCTAGAGCCCATAAGAAAACCTTGGATGTTCCTACTAAGGCTAAATTTTTGCCTTTGTCCCCGGCTGGGGACTCCCGTCAACCAAAACCTAAAAAGGCTAAAGTTTCAGCTCCAGAGCTCACTCAGTCGGCCCCAGTGTTTTCGGTGCCTAGACCTTTGGCACCGAGGCCTTCGGCTCCATTAGTGATTTTGGCTTAGTCTTCTCCTGCAGCCTTCTATTTATCAGCACCGAGGGGCTCCTCGGTTCAGACTATTACCACTGTATCGGCACCGACCATTCAATGGACCTTGATCACGTCGGCTCTGAGATCTGCTTCAGAACCGACGCCTTTATTGTTGACTCCAATTTTGTCGGTTCCAGCTTCAGCACCGATTCCTGTATCTGTGTAGACCATGACCTCGGCACTGATGATTTCTTCGTTGCAGACAACAGTAGTCCAGTCTCTCTCGGCACCTTTGTCCTCGGTGCGGACAGATGAGATGGGCACAGAGTCTGCCTCTTCTGTGGGCAGGCCTGTTTCTCCCTCAGTCTCCATGAGGTCCACTAGAAGCCTTTCCGAACATGATGTGTTGTGTCTTGTGGACCAGGTACTCTTGGCCAGAGGTATCCCACCCCTCAGGAACTATCTTTCCTTGGGAGGTGATCACCCATCTCCAAAGACCCCTTCTTATTCTCCTCCTTCATTGCCTTTGAAGTCCATGGATATAGCAGTCTTCCCCTTCTGCGGTCCCCTTTATGGATCTCACTAAGGAACCGCAGTTGCCTTCGTGGCAGGAAAGTTTTGCTACGACCCAGGATGTCAGTTGTGACACGCATAGTTTGCTACTCCACAGCCATCCAGGGACTCTGGGTTGGCAGGCTGAGCCACGAGGGGAGGGGTGACCCCTGTCCTAGACATGCACTCCTCTTCGGGTGGACCAGCCTTACAACTGATGGAGAAGGCTTTCGTTGCTGCTGGCGATACCGGACTGTCTATACCTCCGCCCTCCTCTGGTACACTGGTTTCACAAGTCGCACCTAGCGGACACTGGGTGCAAGGGCCGCAGGACATATTCCCCTCAGGAATCCCCTTTTCCGCTGTCTTCTCCAGCTTCTCCCGCTGAGGAGGTCCACCAGAAAGGTTTGTGTAAGAGGAAGCACATGGACTCCACAGAGGAGTCCCTTGCCGAAGACACAGATTTCGATGAGGGGGAAGGATCCCCTCGGACACCCTCTGAGGTATCCTTTGGTGATATCTTCGGAATCCTGAAACAGAGAGGTGACTGGCAGATGTTCATCGTGCATACAGCTGCAGTCATAACAGATGGGTTATCCTGCCGTCAGGCGGGTCCTTGGTCGGCCAAAGTCTAGGTCCGGCGTCAGTTGTCGTCGCTTTTTCCCTGATGTCAGTGCGGCAAGGGTATAAAAGAGGCAGCCGACGCCATTTTCTTCAGTCTTTCTTGCCGCGCGGTGCCCGAAGCAGAAGCAGTTCGCAAGTGCCGGTCGGCCAGCTCCTGAGATTTACGAAAGTATTTCAGCCGAAGTCTTCTTGAAAGCTAAGTACCCGTTGAAACTTTTCTTGCCTCAGACCGATGTCAGACAAAGTTAATAATTGCATTTCATGTGGGAAGCAAATACCGCATAAGGATTTCCACTCTTTCTGTATACCTTGCTTAGGCCCAGACCACGATGTCTCAGCCTGCCGTTTTTGTGCTAGATTCAACAAGCGCACTATTAAGCGTCTGGCGGAGTTCGCCCTTCACTTTTTTGGCAAAAAATTTAATTATATTATGTCTCCCTCCCTGAGGACTTCTCTTTTGGGGAATCCCTGCATACATTGAGGGAACACTTTCACTTGGAAGGCCAGGATTACTCAGATTCCAAGAAAAGGCTCAGGGAATTTCTTCTGCTCCCCCAGCATAGGCCTCTGGCTATCCCTCCTGTTTTAGATATATTGGATGATGTGTACACAGAAGCCAGCCTTAATCCAGATTCTTTGCCTCCAGCTCCTGTTAAACCAGACAGATATTACCGGGTTCCTGATTCTCACCAGTTCCTATATAAAAGCCATACTGCTGACCCAGAAACAATTTCACAGGGTCCCAAGGGAATTAAGACCTCTACTGCTAAAAACCCATTACCTTCAGAGAGAGATTCCAGAGCTTTAGAAAGGTGGGGGGAAAAGGTGTACACCTCGGCCACTTTAACCATGAGGGCAGTAAACTGTAAGTTCCATATGTTAAAGTATCAACAGTTTTTGATATCTCAGCTGAAAAGCAAGATGACACAACCAGAACAACCAGATTTAAGAGTTGCAGGATTTGTTGCATGGTGCAGAGCAAGTGGGTAAACATACCTTGTAGTGTGGTTTTGATGCTTTAGAGGCCTCACGTATGTTACAGGGTCTGTTATACGTAGGCATGCTTGGCTCAAAGAGCAAACCTTACCAGATCATGTCAAAGCTAAATTATTAGATGCACCTCTTCAAAAAGATGTATTGTTTGGTGTTAAAGCTGAGGAGGTGCTAAAGAAAATGGAGGAAAAAGCTAAATCAATGCAAACAGTGAAAGATTTCCTGCAGGTACAGCCTCCACGTTTCAGCAGAAACTGGCCTTCAAAAAATTGGTCCTTTCCAGCCACTGACAGACCTCAAAGGGGCAGATACAGGCGTCCAAGGGGTAGAGGGCAACCTCAAGCATCTTTCAGAGCCAGACAGTGGCAAGCACCAACCCCAAGAGGTGGAGAAGATAGATCAGTCTTTTAGAAAACAGACGCAATGACTTCTCCCTACACCTGCCAAACAAAGCTTTAATGGCAGCACCTTTGGGCGGAAAACTGACATTATTCTCAAAAAATTGGCATATTGTTACAAAAGACAAATGGATTCTGGACATTATAGACAGAGGCTACAGGTTCCACTTTCACACCCTTCCAAAAATGAGAGGCATGCCAAACCTGCCACAAAATCAAAGGGCAGAGGCACAAAAACAAATTTCAGCTCTCATGGACATGAAAGCAATCCAAGAGGTTCCTGCAAAAGAACAAGGTCAAGGGTTTTATTCCAGGCTGTTCCTGGTACCAAGGAAAGACAAAGATTGGAGACCTATCCATCCTAAACACATATCTACAGGTGCCAAAATTCAAGATGCTCACATTACAGCAGCTTCTTCCCATTCTGGACAAGGAGTCTTGGCTGGTAACATTGGACCTCAAGGAGGCATACCTGCATGTCCCTATCAGACAAGATTGCTGAAGATGCTTCAGATTTCTTGCAGGTTCAACCCATTACCAATTCTCTGCATTGCCCTTTGGCTTATCTACTGTGCCCAGAGTGTTTACGAAATGCCTGGCATCAGTAATCGCCTTCTGCAGACCACAAGGGATACAAATCTACCCATATCTGGACGACTGCCTGATCCAAGCGGACAGCAAAGGCATACTACTGCAGCACCTGGCATTTGTAATAAAACTGTTGAACTACCTGGGATACACAGTCAACAAAAAGAAATCAAAACTAATACCCTCTCAACAAATAATTTTCCTGGGTGCCAGCTTGGATACAACCACCCAGATGGCCTACCTCACGCCAGACAAGCAAGGGCAACTGTCTCAATACTTCAGAAAAATGGCAATATACACCAGGCTAACTGCAAGGAAAGTCCTGCAGGTTCTGCAATTCATGGCATCTTGCATCCTACTAATCCTGTGTGCAAGGCTGCATATGAGGAAACTTCAATGGTACCTAAAAAAACTTATGGTCTCAACACAGCCACAGCTTGGAAGCAATTATACCACTCATTCCATGCCTTCAAAAGGAATTTATGTGGTGGGCTCAAGCTTGCCAAAGAAACACAGGTCTCCCTTTCTGTGTACCTCAAGCAACTCAAATCATCACAACAGACACCTCAGATTATGCCTGGGGAGCACACATGACAGATCAGTGCATTCAGGGAAAATGGATCCGAAAAGAGAAGCACCTTCACATCAACCAAAAGGAGATGCTAGCCGTGCAAAAGGCTATTATGACCTTCAAAGACCTACTGCATCCAGGCCAGCTATTGATAAGGACAGACAACACCACAGTGATGTGGTACATAAACAGGGGGGAACTCATTCATACCCCCTGTGCAGGCAAGCCATGACCCTATGGAACACAGCACAGGAATTGCAAATTCAACTACTGGCACAATTCCTGCCAGGGAAGGAAAACACACTGGCAGACAACCTAAGCAGAAATATGACAGATCCACACGAATGGAAGTTGCATCCTCAAGTTTTCACAAAGATAACTCAGGCATGGAGTCAGCCAGACATAGATCTCTTTGCTACCCACAGAAATTGCCAGTTGAAAAAATTTTGTTTAAGGACCTATCATCCACAGGCCTGGAAAGTGGACGCACTTTCCTTCAATTGGGCAACATTGACAGTCTATGCCTTCCCGCCTCTTCCTCTGCTGCCCAAAGTTCTATTAAAAGCCAGAGCAGAGAGGCCGAAAATGATTCTCATTGCTCCAGACTGGCCAAGACAACACTGGTATCCGCTCCTGAAGAGCCTGACACATTCCCCACCATGGACCCTACCTCTAGTCCCTCTTCTGTTGTCCCAGCACAACTACAAAACTCTTCACAGCCATCTCATAATTTTAAATCTAGCTGCATGGAGAATTCCTTGATTTCCCAACAGTTTCTCCTCTGAAGGAGGTGCAGGACGTCATCTTGGAGGCCAGAAGACCTTCTACTAGAAAGGCCTACTCCGCCAAATGGAAACAATTTTGTGCCTGGAATCAAGAAAAGGGACAGAATCCTTGGGTAATAAATATAGCTCAAATTTTACAGTACCTAGCTGAGATGTTAAACAATGGACTTTCCTTCTCCTCCATCAAGATCCACGCTTCAGCCATTTCTGCACAATACAACACAGATCCTCCTTTATTCTCTCATCCTCTCTTAAGGCAGTTCCTCAGAGGGGCAAAGAATATAAAACCCCCAAGGAAACCACCAGTCCCTGCTTGGGACCTCAACTTCGTATTAGAAAAGCTGACCCTTCCTCCCTTCGAGCCAGCTTCTTCAACAGAGTTACAGTACTTGTCATGGAAAACAGCCTTTCTTCTGGCTTTCACGTCAGCACGCAGGGTTTCGGAGCTACAGGCCCTCATGACTGTGCAGCCATTCATCATTTTCCATCAGGACAGAGTTTCCTTACGAACCAACCCTACCTTTATGCCAAAGGTAGTATCCAGTGTAGCTTTGAATCAGACTATCCACTTACCTACCTTTTATCCTAATCCACAAAACAAAGGAGAAAAACTACTACATTCCTTGGACATTCACAGGGAACTTCGTTGCTATTTGGACAGAACAAAGCCATTCAGGAAATCTGAGCAACTCTTTGTGTCCTATGCTGCAGGTGCTCAAGGAAAGGCTATTTCCAAACAGACAATTTCAAAATGGATAGCCCACTGCATATGCTTTTGTTATTCATTTCATGGAAAAACTGTGCCTGCATGCATCAGATTCCTCTCCACCAGAGCCACAGCTACCTCTGCAGCCTTCCTCAGGGGGGGGGGGGTCCCTACCAAGGACATTTTGGAAGCAGCCACCTGGAGTTCAGTGCACACTTTCTCCAAGCACTATCACCTCCCACTATACTCAAAATCTAGAGCGGGCTTTGCCACAGCAGTCCTGCAGGGCATCCTAGCTCCTCCTAGTTCCACTTAGTGCCTACCACCCTTACTTAGCTTTGAGATTCTACCCATCCGTTATGAATGCAGCTGTATGCACGATGAACATAGTACAGTTTTGTACCTACCATAAATGTAGATGTTTGAGTGCTCATACAGCTACAGTCCAGGTTTCCCTCCCTCCATCCCCTCTTAGGGCAGGCTTATGACAAACACTTTTCATATAACCTTTTTGGGGTATTCTTTTATGGTGTATTTGCTTGCAACTACTGTTTTTGATTTATCAACATTGCATCTTTGCATAACATTGTTTGCCTTCCTTCTGGGGGCACCTGACATCTGGGGCAAGAAAAACTGAAGAAAATGGCGTCGGCTGCCTCTTTTATACCCCTGCCGCACTGACGTCAGGGAAGAAGCGACAACTGACGCCGGACCTAGACTTTGGAATTCGGCCGACCAAGGACCCGCCTGACGGCAGGATAACCCATCTGTTATGACTGCAGCTGTATGAGCACTCGAACATCTACATTTATGGTAGGTACAAAACTGTACTTCCTCTAATACAACTTCTGAGGAATCTGTGTTCCTGCAGGCCTTTAGTGCCTGGCCCCCTACCTGCCAATGAACTTGACCGGCTCATCGTGCAGTGTGCTTGGAAGGCTCCTGATACAGTCAAAGCTATTCCCCG
Organism: Protopterus annectens; assembly: GCF_019279795.1. Classification (NCBI taxonomy): domain Eukaryota; kingdom Metazoa; phylum Chordata; order Ceratodontiformes; family Protopteridae; genus Protopterus; species Protopterus annectens. Next base: position 836,413,316 of record NC_056733.1, read on the forward strand.
GAGGCCAGATAAGATCTTGTCCCCTCCTGCTTCGGATCCCCATTGGTCCAAAGGTCTTCCTGTGGATGCTTTGGTGGTGGCGGCCGCAACAAAAAAGGATCTAGCAGAAGAAGAAAGCCAGACTGTCCATCTGCCTAACAAAGAGTCCCAGGCCCTGGACAGGATAGGGAAGCGCACCTTTGCTTCAGTGACCTTTGCTATCAGGTCCCTGAATTATATGGCACATTTGCCAGGCTTCAAAGGGATCTGGTTTCTGAGCTGTCTGAAACCTTGGCTGGTGCCGTGTCTGATGAGGTCCGTGACAAAGTGGCCTCTCAGCCGGCCACCATTGAATCTATATCTAACTCCTCTATGCGACTGATATCTCACTCATCAGAAGGAGGAGCTAGAGCAGCGGGTTCAGCTGCGATCTTGAGACTACACGTCTGGATGCGCTTGTGCAACTTCGCGGAACCCTTAAAGTCTTCCTTTCTTAATGCCCCCATTGAGGTCTCCTTGTTGTTTGGACCCAAAGTTAAAAGCACACTGGCCAGATGTGAACAGGACGGTAAGACCCTTTTTGCTGTAGGTGTCAGTTATTCTTCCTCTCAACGTGCTTTCTCCCGAAACCAAAAGAGTGGGAAGATATGGTTCAAGAAATCTCGGGGTCCTTTCCGTGACACACAGGCCGAGTTCTCCTCCAGAGGCAGAGGGGGAAACTCACAGGGAAGATGCTCCTTTCAGGGCAGAGGGGGTCCGCGTAACCAGGGTTCCAGGGATTCTTTCCCTGGTCAGTCCTACCAGTGCTCCTGAAGAGCGGCCCAACTCCTTTCATCTGGAGGTGGTTGGGGGGAAATTTCTCCTTGTACCCTTCTGCCTGGCTAACCATCGCCACCAATTCTTGGGTACAAAGGATTATAACCAGAGGTTGTCATATCCCCTTCGATCTTTGTCCCATCCCTTCAAAAAAATCTTCTCAACGTTCCACCCAGTCAAAGGGAAGAAGCAGCACTAGAGATAGAAAAGCTGCTAAGAAAGAGAGTCATCCAAATGGTCCCTCCAGACCAGATAGGATCCGGATTCCACTCAAGACTATTTTTGGTGCCAAAGAAAACCGGGGACTGGAGACCAATTTTGGATCTCAGTGTATTGAACAGGTTTGTGAGAGTACAAAAATTCTGGATGGTCACAATACAGTCTATCCTCCCGCTTTTGGAAAAAGACGATTGGATGTGCTCTTTAGATCTTCAAGATGCGTACTACCTCATAAAGGTGGACAGGCCATCAAGAAGATTTCTGCGCTTCCGTGCAGGAGCCAGTCACTACCAGATGTTCTTCATGTTTCACCATTGCAGTCATTACATTTGGGTAATCTGCTGGCAGGTTGCCCTCAGTCGGCCTGAATTCCAAAGTCTTGGGTCTCCTGCTTCAGTTGCTGTCTTGTCTTTTAGGTCGTCAGGGGTATAAAACATGCTGCCGACTCCATTTTCTTTAGTCTTTCTTGCTGCGCAGTGCCCGAAGCAGAAGCATTTCGTAAGTGCCGGTCGGCCGAATACTGAACTATTCGAGTTTCGGTTTCAGAACCGAAGTCTTCACTAAAGCTAAGTACCCAGTTGGGGAAACTTTTTTCTTGCTTTTTACTGAGGTCAGAAAAAGTTAATAATTGCATTACTTGTGGGAAGCAAATACCTCATAAGGATTTCCATTTATACTGTATTCCTTGCCTAGGCCCTGATCACAACCTGCCTGGCTGTCGGTTTTGTGCTAGATTTTAACCAACGCACTATTAAATGTCGGTATATTTTTGCATCAAAGTATTTTGGAAACAGATTCAACTGCCCAGAAATGTCGTCGGATAGCAATCTGACTACCGGAGTACATAAAAAACGCAAAGAAAAAGACAGAGAAAGGCAGTCGAGATCCAAAACCGATGAAGAAGCTTCTCCTAAGCCAGTCGCTGGTACTCAGTGAGGCGCTTTCGCAGCCCCTGATACCCGCTACCTTCGAGTCGCAGGCCTCTACCGACACCCATGTGGAGTCCGGCATGCTGCAAAATACTCAAGGTATTGGACCGACGGATGTATCTCCCTCAGATGGGTCCGGAGCAGCTGAGCAGGCACTGGCTTCTGAGGGTGTATTCAGACCTCAACATTTGTATATCAAACCGACGACAGCTGCAAAACCAAAGGCAAAAGCAACTTCTAAGACTAAAAAACCGACCCATGAGCCACGTGCACAAGCCTCTATGCCAAAAACAGATGATCAAAATGGCTGCAGACCTTATTACCTTGATCAGGGGTACCCATCCCCCTCCAGGTAAAAGACCTAGGCAAGACACTGACTATGAATCTTCAGATCAGGTTTCTATTTCTTCTGATTCCTCTTCTGATCAGGAGTTATCTTTACCTCTCTATGAGGATTCTGATGCTGAGGAGTCCATTCCATCTGCATCTCCACCTGATTATTCATTTGGAGAAACCTTGCATACTTTGAGGGAGCATTTTCACTGAGAGAGTCAGGACTTCTCAGAATCAAAAAAGAGGCTCAGGGATTTCCTTCTCCCTCAGCACAAGCCTTTAGCCATTCCCCCTGTTTTAGACATTGTGGATGATGTTTTCGGAGTCGAGCTTGACCCCTGACTCCTTACCCCCGGCTCCCAGTAAGCCTGACAGATATTACAGGGTCCCTGACTCTAATAAATTTCTATTTAGAAACCCTGCTGCTGGTCCTGAAACTATTTCACAGGGTCCAAAGCGAGTTAAGGCCTCAACAGCAAAACATCCTACCCCTTCTGACAGAGATTGAAGGCCACTAGACAGATGGGGGAAAAAGGTTTATACATCTGCAACCTTGGCAATCAGGGCCTTAAACTGTCAATTTCATATTCTTAAGTACCAACAACATGTTATGGGATTGCTGAAGCAGAAAATTATGTTGATTTCAGAATGTGCAGAAAATAAAGAATTGCAGGAATTATTACATGCAGCTGAACAAGTTGGAAAGCATACTTTGCAATGTGGTTTTGATTCCTTAGAGGCCTCCTGCAGGGCCGCAGTTACTGGATCTGTGATTAGGAGGCATGCCTGGTTAAAGGAACAAAATTTGCCTGATCATGTTAAAGCTAAATTGTTGGATGCACCTTTACAGCATGTTTCTCTGTTTGGTGTTAAGGCAGAAGAGGTTTTAAAGAAAATGGAAGACAAAGCAAAGTCTATGCAAACTGTTAGACTTCTTACAAGTGCAGCCACCAAGATTCAATAGACACTGGCCTACAAAAAAATTGGTCTTTAACTGTGTCGGACAGAGCTCAAAGGGGCAAATCCAGACACCCTAATGGTTCCAGATACCAGCCATAGGAGTCATACAGGTCAAAGCCTAGGAAGCATCTTCCACCTCCAAATCTGGAGGAGGTAAAGGGCAAACCTGCAGAAAGCAAACCCAATGACTTCCCTCTGCCTACCCCAAGCACTTATTTTTTTGCAGCATCCATAGGGGGAAATTAGCACTTTTTGCTCAAAATTGGCAGTTGTTAACTCAAGACAAGAGGGTACTAAACATCATATCACAGGGATACAGATTCCATTTCTACACTCTGCCAATGGCAAATAGTTGGCCAGATCTGCCAGAAAATCAATGGGCAGAGGCACAGAAACAAGTTACGTCCCTCATGGATATGGGGGCCATTCAGACAGTACCAGAACAAGAAAAAGGACAAGGTTTTTACTCAAGACTGTTCTTGGTACCCAGAAAGGACAAGGCTTGGCGGCCAGTACTGGATTTATCGATTTTGAACACATACCTGGACATTCCAAAATTCAAAATGCTGACTTTGCAGCAGCTTCTGCCCATACTGGGTAAGAATGCTTAGCTGGTGACTTTAGACCTAAAAGAGGCCATACCTGCATGTCCCAGTAAGACAATTGTGCAGAAGATACCTCAGATTCAAGGCTGGCTTAATGTATTACCAATTCTCTGCACTGCCCTTTGGCTTATCTACTGCGCCCAGGGTCTTTACAAAGTGCCTGGCACCAGTAATTGCATTTTGCAGACAAAGAAGTATACAAATGTATCCTTATTTGGATGACTGTCTCATTCAAGCAGAGAACAAGGACACACTTCTTCGAAACCTGGCATTTGTGAAAAGGCTTCTAACTTGCCTAGGGTACACAATAAACAAAAATAAATCACACCTGGTACCCTCTCAAACGATAACATTCCTGGGTGCAAGCTTGGATACAACTGCCCATATAGCTTACCTCAGGCCAGACAAGCAAAGGCAACTGACTGCTTATTACAAACTGATGGCAACAAAGTCCCAGTCTTCTGCAAGACAAATTCTGCAGTCTCTGGGCTTCATGGCATCCTGCATCCTACTAATTCCATATGCAAGACTACATATGAGGAAACTTCAGTGGTACCTAAACAGTTTATGGAGTCAACATTCACACAGTCGGGAAACAATGAATCTGGAGTAGGAGATTCATTTGTCTGCAACCTGTGGGTTATGGATCCGATATCGGATCCGAACCGGCATGGTTTTCCAGCTATGGATCCGAGCTCTCAGCTCCTCCCCTCACCCATAATGCCCTGCTCTCCCTACATGACCTCAGATCTAGTTTGCCATGCTGGTGACCAGATTGGTTTTCTTGAGCTCTACAGCTAAGTGGTTTTTTGAAGTTATTCTAGTGCTGAAATTTAATATTTTTTGACAGTTTTGTGTGAAAGTTTAGGTTCCCCTTTTTGGTAGTTAAACTTGTTTAGTTGTATTAATATTTTATAATTAGTTTCCTCCCTAGCTGGTAGTGAAGCGTGTGTTTGGGCCCGTGGGTGTGTCTACTCTACTTTTACTTTTTAACTTTAGTTTAAGTAATTTCTAGGCTCTTAGGATGTCTGAACAACCTAAGGCTATTTTTCAGTGCTCGAGGTCGAGTAAGTGAGTGGCCATAAGCTTTCCCCTGCTGATGGCCACACTCGACTAGACCGGTATGCTTTGGGGTTGAACACCTCACTTCTGGATGTTCCATTTGTGCAGGGTTCAACCCCAGGGCATTGAAGGAGGAGGTCTAAGCTGGTCCTGGCGGGACTTTTGCCCCGGACTCGGGCTCGACCTCCGCTCCCTTCAGAAATACCCCAGGTTCACGCTCCCTCCCTCTGCCCCTCCTCCTCCTGGGACTCAACCTCCCTGTAGTGGTTCGGAGGAGAGGGAAGCTAGAAAGAAGGACTGGAGGGAGAAGCACCATAGCGGGCCGAGACCTCTGTGTCGGCCCCACCTGCCATGAGCTTCTCCTCCGGCCTCCTTGTCTGCTGGTTCTCCCTCCTCGGCTCCGGTCACCTGTGTGCTTTTCACCGGGACCTGAGGAGGAGGAGACCTCCGCTCGCCGAGGCTATCCAGGAGGCACTCCTCTCTAGGCCTACCCTGGTAGCCTCGCCGAGATCGACTTATAGTTTATCGACGCTGATCTGGACCGGATGATGAGAAGGTTCATCCAGGCCCAGATGCAGATGGGAGTGCTCTTGCCTCCCTCTGGGGGAGCTCGACCCCTTTTAAACCTATAGCTCCTTCTCCGACCCGCTACGGGGTTCAGAGCAAAACGAGCAAGCAGCCGCCGGGGGGTGTGGCCGCCCGATACGGTGCCGGATCCGACCCTGCCCTCGAGTGCCGGATCCGACCTCTCAGAGCCTGGATCCGAGATTCGATCCGGGGGAATCAGTGCTCCTTCGCCGCCCTGTGGTGTCGGAGCGCTGTCCCTCGGATCCGGATGCTTCGGCTGCCTGCCCCGATCCTCGGATCCCAGGGGAGCCGATTGTCAGATCCTTTTTTGCGGTCGGCTCCCTCGGCTTTTGATGTAGTGGAGAGGGCCCTGTTGAGGGTTTCGGACCCCGGCACTTGCTTCAGCTCCGTCCGTGCTCCATCTGCACTGGACCAGGCTTCCACCATCCGCCTTTGGGACAGCCCGCTCCTTTGCCCCAAGTTGTTCCTTTGGAACAGGTCACTGCTTGCGAGGAGTCCTCTGACAGCCCCCGGAGGATGCCCCGCAAGCATACGTGCAAGGGAGGCACATATCCCTGAGTCTCTCACAGAAGACACGGACTTGGAGGAAGGGAAGGCTCCCGAGATCACCCTGAGGATGTCTCATTTGAGACATCATGGAAATGCTTCGCATCGGGGGTGGTCTGCCCCAAGTCTTCCTCGGACGAGTCCGTGTTCTTGGAGGCATTTGAAGCGGGCCTGCTACCTTCTTGGGTGTCCTGCCGCACCCCTGGTGGACCTCATTACCACCAGGGTGTGGAAGAACCACCTGGAACCGACACCGTGGAGCAATCCCAAAAGGGGCCTCCGGTAGATGCCATGTTGAAGGCGGCTGCCACCAAGAGGGAACTTGCTCAGGAGAGTCCCTCAGTCCATCCCGAGCAAGGAGTCTCGATGATGGACCGCTTGGGGAGCGGATGTTTAGTTCCGCGACCTTCTCAAGGGGGCGCTTGAACTACCTGGCACATGTGATTAGGATGCAGCGACCTTATAAAAGAATACGCTGCATCCCCAGAGTCCATGTCGGAGGAGGACAAAGTGTTGCACTCCACCCGTGATGGGCCCTCAGGTCCGTCACCTAATACTCCTATGCTACTGTCCCATGCTACGGAAGGTGCCGCTAGAGCACACAGAGCAGGCCCTAGTACCAGGGTCAGGCCTGGCTCTCCGTCATTCACGAGGCCTTCTTCCCTTTCTTCATTATTTAGCAGCGCGATGGCCGATGGTTCTGCCCTCTTTGGCAAAACTGTTCGTGATACTTTGACCCAGAGCTAAAAGGACAGGAAGACGCTGTCTGCCGGAATCCACTTCTCTGTGCCCCAGAGGCCCTATTCTAGGAACCAAAAGGGCCAGAAGAAGATGTGGTTCCGAAGTCGCAGCAATCCCAACCTGCTCGGACAACCAGTCCTTCCGTGGCAGAGGAGGACAGGGAGGACGCCGCCCAGGGCAGAGGGGCTCCCAGGAACTTGGTCCAGAGAACCTTCTCTGAACGGCTCCCGAAGCAGCCCTGAAGGGTTGCCCGCTGCTCCGCGGCTGCTCACTGGAGGCAGTCGGGGACGCTGGAGCACCTAGCGGCATGGGAGTCCATAACATCAGACCGCTGGGTCCTCCAGATCATATCCAGAGGATACCGTATCCCATTTCGTCACATGCCAAAATTGAAGTCCCTCCCGACATTCCACCCGGTCAGTGGGAGGCCGCTTTAGCAGAAATTGGCCATCTGCTAAAGAAAAGAGCCATCCAGCCTGTCCCCAGACCAGATCGGATCAGGGTTCTACTCAGGTTCTTTTAGTGCCAAAAGTCGGGGATCTAAGACCAATTTTAGACCTTTCACTCTTGAACCTGGCAGTTCCCAAGGAGAAATTCAATGGTTACGTTGCAGTCTATTCTCCCCTTCTGGGAGAAAACCACTGGATGTGCTCCATAGACCTCAAGGATCGTACTACCATATACTAATGGACAAGCGCCCAGGAGGTTTCACTGCTTCGGCTGGGAGCCAGTCACTACCAATTCGGGTCCTTCCCTTTGGTCTCACCACAGCCCCAGGGTGTTCACCAAAGTATTAGCAGTGGTAGCGGCCCACCTGAGGCTTCAGGGGTGCAGGTCTTTCCTTACCTGGACGACTGGCTTCTCACCGCCCCAACAAGGCATTTACTATTATTGGCGAGACTCCTTTCTCCATCTTGCTCCCCATCTGGGCATCACAATAAATACAGAGAAATCCAACCTAGCACCTACGCAGGTTCATAGATTTTATAGGTGCCAGGTTAGACCGAGACGATTAAGAGCCTTCTCACTGCCAGTGGACAGAATTCAGAATCTGCAGCTCCAGGTGCGGGCCATTCTCCACTCCAGCTCAGTTCCGCGGAGTTGGTCCTGAGGGCTCTAGGGTCCATGGCGGCAGCGATTCTTCCCCTCGCCAGGTTCAATATGCATCCTTCAATGGACACTCCTAGTTCAGTGGTGTCCTATGGCTCTTCCTATGCATCATCCCATTGCGATCAGCAAGGCTTGCAAGGTGCAAGCGGTCCCTCCTGTGGTGGCTACACTCTCCAGATCTCCATGGAGGCCGCCTTTTTGTCTCCTCTCCCTCTGCCACGGTGACCACGGGCGCCTCCGCCTGGTGGGGGGGGGGGCAGCAGGCGGGGACGGTCCAAGGCGTGGAGCGATTCAGAGACCTTACTGCATATCAACGTTCTAGAGATGAGAGCAGTGCTCTTAGCTGCTAGCACTTCAGGCCTTTCTTCCCTTGGGAACAATTGCGATTCAGTCGGACAACATGTCTGTTGTCTGGTATATCAACAAGCAAGGAGGAACCAGGTCTTACCCTCTTTGTCGAGAAGCCATGAGAGTGTGGGAATGGGCAATCTCCACCAACCGCTTTCATAGCAAAGATATTCGGTCCGGTCCAACATCATTGCGGACAAACTCAGTCGCACCATTCTCACCCCTACGAAAGGGTCTCTCAATACTCAGGTAGCGGAACGCATTGGGGAACTCCTTGTTGCGATCTTTTGCGTCCCTCAAACACCAAGTGCGACGTTTTTTCTCTAATAACCTCCTTCGGAGGTACCCCAAGAGACTCTGGTGCATGCTTGGCCACCCGGTCTTCTTTATGCTTACCCCCTTGCCTCTGATGCTCCAAGTTCTTCAGAAAGCCTCTCAGTTGGGGTGCAGAATGATTCTCATTGCCCCATTTTGGCCTCGACAGATCTGGTTCCCTTCCTAAGGTCTCACTCAGTGAATCCTCCTTGGATTCTAGATCCCATTCGGATCTGATATCTCACCCATCCCATCTATCAATCCCGAATCTGGACAACCTGAAGCTGACTGCTTGGCTGCTCCAGTTCCACTCCTGATTAGGACTCCCGGTATTTCGTCCCCAGTTTAGGCCATCCTGGTGGCGGCTCATAAACCATCCACCAGGAAAGTTTACCGCAGCAAGTGGAAACGGTTCTCCTTGGGCGGGCTGGGCGGAGCGCAAGGTCTAAACCCTTCACAGTTCCCCTTCCTCTGGTGCTTTACTTCTTAACCACTCTTTTTAATGCTGGTGCCAGCACTTCCACGCTCAAAGTACAACTTGCGGCAATTTCTCATTATCATATTGGTCACGACTCCAGTCCTCTGATGTCTGCCAAATTGTGTAAGATTTTCCTGAAAGGTACTTTTCTTCTCAGGCCCCCTGTAAAGCAAGTGGTTCCTCCTTGGGACCTTTCTTTAGTCCTTCAGGCCTTGACCGCTCCCCTTGAACCGGCGACCCGGGCGGCGATGGTAGATCTGAAATTTTTATCTTTCAAGACGGCCTTTTTAGAGAGTTTCAGAACTTCAAGCCTTATCAGCCAAGCCTCCTTACTTGGTCTTTCATCCAGACCGTGTATACCTCAGGACCAACCCGTCCTTTCTTCCTAAGGTAGCTTCTGAAGCAAATATTAATCAATCCATTAACCTCCCTGTTTTCTTTCCGAAATACCAAAACAAGGGTGAATACAAACTTCATTCATTAGATGTTCACAGGCAACTTAGATTTTATCTAAACAGGACAGCTGGTCATAGGCAATCCGACCAGTTGTTTATTTCCTTTGCTAAATTTAATTTGGGCAAGCCAATCTCTAAAGTCTCATTATCACGCTGGATTTCGCAGTGCATCTTATTGGCTTATCAAGCTTCTGGAAGGCCCGCACGGAGAGTACATGCCCATTCAACCCGGTCAGTCTCTACCTCGGCGGCCTTTAAGTCTAGGATTCCTTTGGATGATATTTGTTCAGCAGCCACTTGGGCTTCATCTCATACCTTTATTTCCCACTACAAGTTGGATATTACATCTAGGGGTAGAGCATCCTTTGGCTCCTCAAATCTCGGAATATCCTTCCATGATGGTCACAAGATTCAGGTAGCTGGGGACTCTGTCCCACAGGTTGCAGACAAATGAATCTCCTACTTCAGATTTAGAAGTTATGTACTCACCATAACGTTCCATCTGAGTAGGTGTATTCATTTGTCTGCAACCATCCCGCCCTCCTATCCCCCTGGCCTTTTCAGTTTCCTGCATATTATGTTACCCTTTTTAGGGTGTTCATGCTGTTGGCAAACTCGATCTGAGGTCATGTAGGGAGAGCAGGGCATTATGGGTGAGGAGCTGAGAGCTCGGATCCTTAGCTGGAAAACCATGCCGGTTCGGATCCGATATCGGATCCATAACCCACAGGTTGCAGACAAATGAATACACCTACTCAGATGGAACGTTATGGTGAGTACATAACTTCTAATTCCTCTCATTCCCTGCCTGCAACAGGAGTTTCTATTGTGGGCAAAGGCATGTCACCAAAACATGGGACTGCCCTTCACTCTACTTCCTGCCAGCCAAACCTTAACAGCAGGCTCATCAGATTATGCCTGGGGGGCCCACGTGGCAGGAAGATGCATTCAGGGCTTATGGACACCAAAGCAAATGCATCTACATATCAACCAGAAAGAGCTGCTAGCTGTTCGAAATGCCCTAACAGCCTTCAAGGACTTACTTCATCCAGGACAACTACTGATAAAGACGGACAACACCACAGTCATGTGGTATATAAACAAGCAAGGGGGCACACACTCATACCCCCTTTGCAGATTAGCCATGGCACTGTGGGACACAGCTTTGATCTACCAAATACATCTTCAAGCCCAATTCCTGCCAGGAAAACAAAACACTGGCAGACGATTTAAGCAGAAGCCCTATGGATCCTCACGAGTGGAAACTAAATCCATTAGTCTTCAGCATGATAACAGAGAAATGGGGGAGCCCAGACAGAGATCTGTTTGTCTCTCCTCAAAATTATCAATTGAAAAGATTCTGCACAAGGACTTATCACAGACAAGCATGGAAAGTGGACACCCTATCCTTCAGTTGGAAAAACCTATCAGTTTACGCCTTTTCTCCTCTGGCTCTTCTACCCAAGGTCCTCCTAAAAGTCTGACAAGAGAAGCCAAAGATGATATTAATTGCCCCGGACTGGCCCCGCCAATACTGGTACCCAATCCTAAAAACCTTGACTCTATACTCATTTGATATCTCAAAATGAATTAGCGGGTGAGGGAACTTCATTTATTGAAGACAGAGCAGACCAAATGGACCTTGCCTCAAAGACCACAACTACTGTCCCAGGAAAACAATCAGATCCTGCACAATCAACTACAGACTCTGAACCTGGCAGCATGGCTAATCCATGTAGTCATACAAATAACACCTGTCAGTAAAGCTGTGATGGATGTCATTTTGGAAGACAGAAAGCCTAGTACTAGAAAATCTTATGCTGATAAATGGAAGAGATTCTGTGCTTGAAATCAAGCTCAAGGAACTGATACAGCAGAACCAAGTATTCCTCAGATATTACAATACTTAACTGAGATGCTTGACAAAGGCCTATCTTTCTCATCAATCAAAATCCATGCTTCTGCCATTTCGGCTCATTACAATACAGAGCCACCACTCTTTTCTCATCCTTTACTAAAACAGTATCTTGGAGGAGCCAACAATTTAAGGCCTCCTAGAAGATCGCCATTACCTGCATGGGACCTCAATTATGTGTTGGAAAAGCTCACCCTGCCTCCATTTGAACCAGCTGCTACCGCTGACCTAAAGTTCTTATCATGGAAAATAGCTCTGCTACTAGCAATTACTTCAGCAAGAAGAGTTTCAGAGCTACAGGCCCTCATGGCTGTAGAGCCTTTTATCATCTTTTACCCAGACAGGGTGCCTCTAAGGACAAATCCTACTTTTATGCCTAAGGTGGTTTCCAGTGTGGCTCTCAGCCAAACAATTCATCTGCCAACTTTTTATCCAAATCTGCAGAACAAGGAGGAGAGAATTCTGCATTCCTTGGACGTCCACAGACAGCTAAGATTCTACTTGAGCAGGACAAAAGCTCTAAGAAAAACTGAGCAATTACTAGTGTCCTATGCTGCAGGAACAGAAGGAAAGGCTATTTCAAAGCAGACAATTTCAAAGGGGATAAGCCACTGCATCCGTTTCTGCTACTTGCACCATGATAAACCTGTGCCCTTGGGCATTAGGTCTCATTCCACCAGAGCTGCAGCTACTTCAACAGCCTTTCTCAGAGGAGTACCAACCAAAGACATTTTAGAGGCTGCTACCTGGAGTTCTGTTCAGGCCTTTACAAAGCATTACTATTTGCCTCTCTACTCTTAAGTCCAGGGCAGGCTTTGCCACTGCAGTGCTTCAGGGCCTTATAGCTGCACCTAATGCTGTTTAGCTCCAGCCTCCCCACCGTAGCTTTGGGATTCTACCTAAATGCAATGACTGCAACAGTGAAACGCGAAGAACATAGTACAGTTGTGTACACTTACCATAAATGTAGATGTTCGAGTGTATTCACTGTTGCAGTCCTGGTTACCCTCCCTCCATCCCCCTGTCATCCTGAAGTATGAAGGTATCTTTCCATCTCTATCTTCTACAACCTATGTGGTGTATGTGTGTGTGTGAAGGTATAGTTTATATTGATGCATGTACTTTTATATATATATATATTTATATATATATATATATATATATGTATGTGTATATAATTTTGCTACATATACCTTACATCGGGGCAAGAAAAACTAAAGAAAATGGCGTCTGCTGCATGTTTTATACCCCTGACGTCATGGAAGAGAAGACGACAACCGACGCAGGACCCAAGACTTTGGAATTCAGGCCGACTGAGGGCAACCTGCCAGCAGATTACCCAAATGTAATAACTGCAACAGTGAATACACTCGAACATCTACATTTATGGTAAGTGTACACAACTGTACTTACAGAGTACTGCCCTTCGGACTCTCTACAGCCCCCAGAGTGTTCACAAAGTGCGTGGCAGTTGTCACAGCTCACTTGCGACTTCAAGGATTCCAGGTGTTTCCATACCTAGACGACTGGCTCATTTCCTCCCCCACCAGACATCTGCTGGAAAAAGCCCTGGCATACTCTCTCCTCGCTGCTCAAAGGCTAGGCATAACCATAAACTGGCAAAAATTCAATCTCACCCAATCTCAGTCGACAGAATTCATAGGGGTTATCTTGGACACAAAAAAATGAAGAGCTGCTATTCCAGAGCACAGAATTCTAAGGATAAAGCAACAATGAATTCCAATCCCTTCAAGGGAAAAATCCACGGCTCACTCGGTGCTTCAGCTGTTGTGTTCCATGGCAGCATCCATCACCATTGTTCCCCTGGCCAGGTTTCACATGAGGCTTCTACAATGGCTACTTCTCACCCAATGGTATCCTTTTCAGCATCCTCTTTCAGCCATGATTCGGGTAACCCACAGGTGCAAACAGGATTTAAAGTGGTGGATGACACACAATCTCTCACAATGGTCTCTCCCCTTCTTCCCTTAGCAGTCCAAGGCCACAGTGACCACGGATGCCTCCCTGATGGGGTGGGGGGCTCTATATCAGGGACAGACAGTCCAAAGCACTTGGTCCGAACTGGAGGCCCATCTGCATATAAATGTCCTAGAGTTGAGGGCGGTGCTTCTGGCGTTGCAAGCATTCCATCCCCTGCTGCTGTCTGGGACAATTGCGATTCAATCAGACAACATGGCAGTGGTCTGGTACATCAACAAGCAAGGTGGAACCAAATCTTACCCCCTTTATTATTTATTATTTATTTTATTTTACATTTGTTAACCGGGATGGTCCGACTGGATACATGTCCTTTTCAGAGAGGGGAAAAAGAAAAGCTCCAACAGAGTTGATAATTAGGTACAGTAAATGAAATGAAGAAAAGAACAACATAAAACATAGGCTACATACAAGACAGCCCAAGACTATTCTTACTATTTTACAATACAACAAAAACAAACATAATATATTATTAGCAAGGATGGTAGGCAGTATAATGACATAGAGTTAGACAGGATACATATTTTTTTTTCACAGTATACAAAATTGTACTTATCATCTTAGTGTTTATTTATTTTTTAGTTAAGAGCACAGCTAGTCTGGCATAGAGGACATAACGATAGCCAGTACTTGAAGTGGAGTTTTTTTTGACTGTTTTGAATTGACTTAGAGAGAGTTTGGCGTGATGTTATTTATTTAGAGTGTGTGTTGGCAACAGTGGTGTGTACCCCAGGGGTTGAGAGTTGAGTTGTTGTTTGGACAAGGAGTTGTTTTTGTGAAGGAGGCAGCTTAGATTGGAGTAGGAGAGTCAGCTTAGATTTTTTCAAGTGTTTAGGTATTCTCAGGTTGTTTAAGGATTCCATGAGGATATGGCAATGGGTGATGGCTACCAACCGATCTGAAGTAGTTAACTTCATTTGCTGAGCAACCTGTGGGTATCGGATCAGATTCGGATCCAAGCCGGCAGCTTTCCAAGCTAAAAGATCCAAGCTCCTCCCCCCTACTCTGCCTTGCCATCTCCCTCTAACCCTCAGATCTTGTTTGCCGCGGCTTCCATAAGCTTCTCTGAACGAGCTCCGAGCTTAGTACTGTGAGTGTAGCATTTAAATCTTGAATTTCTGTCAAACTTTCTCTAACTTTGTGTGTGTGAACTTCCTCTTATCTTTCTAGCCTTTTTTGGGTAGTTCTTTTAACTTTTTGGTTGTTATATTTTTTCCCCTCCCCCCTCTGCGTGTGTGAAGGTGTGTGCTTCTGGGCCTATTTTTCCGTTTTCCTCTTCTATAATGGCTGAAGGCCCTAAAGCCATTTTTCTAAATGTACCGAGTGTGGCCATAAGGTGTTCCCAGTGGATGGCCACACTCGGTGTGTCCTGTGCCTGGGGGTTGATCACCTCTCCTCGGGCTGCACTATTTGTGCAGCCTTCAACCCCAGGGCTTTGAAAGATAGGAGGTCGAAGCTTGTTCTGGTGGGCCTTTTGCCCCTGGACTCTGCTTCGTCCTGTTCAGTGGCGCCAGCCGCGGCTGCCCCACCTGCCGCTCCTGATCCCCTGGCCGGGACTCAACCTCCCTCGCTGGCACAGGAGGAAAGGGACGGCAGAAAGAAGGATAAAAAGGATAGGCAGTGGTGGTCCAACTCGACCCCTTCGGCACCACCGTCTAAACAGCTTGCCTCCCCCCTTAAGGTCTCTGGGCCTTTCCCCTCCCCGCTCCATTCTCCATGTTTCTCCCCAGAGGAGGAGACCCGGTCACCCTTGAGGTCATCCAGGCGGCCTTCCCGGCCAGCTTCGGTGGCCTCATCTAGATCCACCAGAAGTTTATCGGACACAGATATGGACCGGATGATGCATCGATTTCTCCAGGCCCAGATGCAGATGGGGCTGGGGGGGAGCTCGACACCTTTTTTCGCACCCATTGTTCCTTCTCTGACCCGCTTTCGGGGTTCAGAGCTGTCTGATCCGACTAGCTTCGGAGCTGGGGTAGGGTCGGCGCTGACCGTGTTTCCTACTTTGGCGCCGACTGTACCCTAGAGTCTGTCGGATCTGTTTTCGGATCCGAGCTCTCGGGGCCGTGAGCTGAACGTCAGATCCGGAGAGGTCAGCGGGCCTTCGGCTCCGTTAAGGTCGGGGCACACCACCCTTTTGGATCCTGTCGAGTCACCTTCGGCGCCGATCCGCACGTTAGATCCAAGGAGAATGCTTTTGGATCCAAGGGAAAGCAATTCCCCCTCAGCATTCGACGTCATGGAGAGGGTCCTTTCGAGGGATTTGAGGCCTCATGCTCTTGCTACGGATCCACCTGCCATTCCCACTCAGATGGGCCTTTCTTCCATCATCTGGCCCCAGGGACAGCCTGCGCCTATGTCCCAGATTGTTCCCGTAGAGGAACAGGAAATTGTTGGTGAGGCCTCTTCGGACAGCCCCCCCAAGGAGGTCCCTCACAAACGGAAGTGCAAGAGGAGGCACTTGGACTCACCCGAGTCCTTCATGGAGGACACAGACTTAGAGGAAGGGGAAGGTTCCCCAAGGTCACCCCCCCAAAGACATCTCCTTCGAAGACATTATGGAAATGTTATGCATTAGAGGGGGGTGGTCTGCCCAAAAACCTTCCGCGGATGAGTCTGTGTTTTTGGAGGTGTTTGATGCAGGCCCATCTACCTCTTGGGTGTCCCCTCCCGCCGACCCCCTGGTAGACCTCATAACTACCAGGGCATGGAAGGAGCCGGACACTGTTGAGCCAATACCCAAGAGACCGGACAGGATCCTCAGCCCTCCCACAGACAGGACAGTTTGGAGCAAGGGTGCCCCAGTGGATGCCATGGTGGTGGCGGCTGCCACTAAAAAGGAATTAGCACAGGAGAGTTCCTCGGTGCATTCTCCAGACAAGGAGTCTCAGATGATGTACCGTTTGGGAAAGCGGATGTTCTCTTCAGCGACCTTCTCTGTAAGGTCACTGAATTATATGGCACATGTGATTCGGCTCTAGCTGGACCTGATTAAAGAGTACGCTGGGTCACCCCCAGAGTCCATGTCGGCCAAGGGCAAGCGGACCTTCTTGGCTGGAATGGCCACTCTCAAGTCAATCACCAACACATCTATGCGGCTTCTCTCCCATGCTACAGAGGGAGCGGCCAGAGCTAGCGGAACGGGCGTTGTCTTACGTAGACAGGCCTGCTTCCATCTCTGCGATTTTTGCAGAACCCTTCAAGGCGTCCTTCACGAACGCCCCTTTTGACGGTTCTACTCTCTTCGGCAAAACCATCCGCGATACGCTCCTCCAGAGCGTGAAATACGGGAAGATGTCTGCCGTCTGGATCCACTTCTCGGCTCCACAGAGGTCCTACTCCAGGAACCAAAGAGGACAGAAGAAGATGTGGTTCCGGAAAGCTCAACAATCCCGTTTCGCTCCGGATCCTTCATCCTTCAGAGTCAGAGGAGGACAGGGTGGATGCCGGCCCAGGGGCAGAGGGAGTCCGAAGAATTTTGGGTAGAGAGAACCTTTTTCGGATCGACCCGCACAGCAGCCCTGAGGGGTTGCCCGACAACAACTCCTCTCTGGAGGCAGTTGGGGGGGGTGCTTCTCAGAATACCTAGCGAAATGGGAGTCCATTACGACAGATCGCTGGGTACTCCAAATCATATCCAGAGACTATTCAGTTCCTTTCCTGTCTCACCCACCCCGATCAACAAGACTCCCCGATGTTCCACCCAATCAGAGGGAGGCAGCAGCATCAGAAATTCGAGGGCTGCTAAGAGAAAGAGCTATCCAGCACGTCCCCCGTCCCTCCAAACAATCCGGATCAGGCTTTTACTCCAGGTTCTTTTTGGTGCCAAAATAGACGGGGGACTTAACGACCCATTCTCGACCTGTCAACACTGAACCTGTCAGTCGCCAAAGAAAAATTCTGGATGGTCACTATTCAATCCATTCTCCCACTTTTGCAGGAGAACGACTGGATGTGCTCAATAGACCTCAAGGATGCGTACTACCACATTCTGATGGACAGACGATCCAGAAGGGTCCTCCGCTTTCGGCTGGGAGCCAGCCATTATCAGTTCACGGTCCTACCCTTCGGTCTCACCACAGCCCCCAGGGTGTGTTCACCAAGGTCATGGCAGTTGTAGGGGCCCACCTGAGGCTTCAGGGAATACATGTCTTTCCGTACCTGGACAACTGGCTCCTAACTGCCCCCACCAGGCATCAACTCTGCTTAGGCAGGGACTACTTCTTACACCTAGCCCGCCACCTAGGGATCACGATAAACCACCAGGCATCCTCCCTTCAACCTCCACAAATTTTGGAATTCTTAGGGACCAGGATAGACACTACTTAATCCAGCGTCTTTCTGACAGCGGACAGGCTTCGCAGTCTAAGCTTTCACATTCTAGACCTCTTACAGTTGTCGGCTCCCCCAGCGAAACTAGTCCTGAGGGCCCTGGGATCCATGGCAGTGGCCATCAATCTGTCGCCCTTCGCTCGCTTGAAGATGAGAATCCTTCAATGGACATTACAAGTTCAATGGTCCATTCTTTTTCACCCCCTGTCTACACCTATTCCCCTCAGCAGGATTTGCAGGGAGTCACTTCTTTGGTGGCTCCGCTCCAGAGATCTTCGAGAAGGCCGCCCATTTGTTATACCCCCACCCCAAGTCATGGTGACCACGGACACATCTCTCCTCGGGTGGGGGGGGGGCATTGCATGGGCAGATCCGTCCAAGGCACGTGGACTTTCACAGAGACCTCACTGCATATCAGTGTCCTGGAGATGAGGGCGGTGCTTCTAGCGTTGCAGGCTCTCCATCCCCTTCTCCCTCCAGGAACTATTGCACTTCAAACAGACAACATGTCGGTAGTCTGGTACATAAACGGGGGAACCAGATCCTATCCACTTTTCAGGGAGGCAATGAGAGTATGAGAATGGGCGATATCGACCAACAGCTTTCTCATAGCAACGCACATCCCGGGTTGGTCAAACATCTTGGCGGACAGGTTGAGTCTAACTATCCTCTCACCTTACGAGTGGTCTCTGAACCCAGCAGTACCGAAACAAATCTTCCTCAATGGGGTCAACCTTGCTGCGATCTCTTCGCCTCACCTTCGAACACAAAGTGCAGCGGGTTCTTCACTCTGATTCCCCACCAGGGAAGCCCCAGAGGCAGCTCTAGTTCATGCTTGGCCATCCGGTCTTCTGTATGCTTATCCTCCTCTTCCATTGATGACAAAATTCTTGCAGAAAGCTTGTCGGTTGGGGAGCAGAGTTATCCTTATAGCCCCATTCTGGCCTCGTCAAACCTGGTTCCCTTAACTGTGGTCTCATCTAGTACATCCTCCCTTGATTTTAGATCCCAATCCGGATCTGATCTCTCATCCTTTAGGATTGAAGACCCCCGACCCAGACTACCTCAAACTCTCAGCTTGGTTGATCCAGTTCCCTTAATGGCTAGGACTCCCGGTATATCTTCTTCGGTTAAGGCCATCCTGGTGGCTGCCCATAAACCATCTACCAGGAAAATCTACAAGAGTAAATGGAAACGTTTCTCTGTCTGGGCAGAGCACAGGAACTTAGACCCCTTCACGGCTCCTATCCCAGCAGATGTTCTTCATTCCACATTGCTGCAGTCCTAACTATTGGGTAGTCCGCTGTCCAGTCGGCCCGAATACCAAAGTATATGGCTGACGTCGGTCAGGCGCATTAGACTGGCGTCATGCGTCAGGGTACTAATGCGCATGACCGACGTCATATCCTCAGTCTTTTTTGCCGCATGGTCCGATGCAGAAGCAATTTTGCGAGTGCAGGTTGGCGTTCTGAAAGTTTCTGAAGTCAGAGTTTCAGACCGAATCAAAGTTGGCTAAGTACCCGTTAGAATATTTTGTTTTTCTTGCCTCAGTATTTAACCGGATGTCAGAAAAAGTGAATAACTGTATTTCTTGTGGGAAACAGATAACTCATAGGGATTACCATACTTTGTGTATACCTTGTTTAGGGCCTGAGCACGACGTTGTTGGATGCGCTCTTGTGCTAGATTTAACAAAGCACTATTAAGAGAAGGTTAGACTGTGCCAGGTTAGTTTTGGGAAGCGTTGTAATTATAAAATGCCGTCGGATGCTCCGGCGCCAGCTTGAAAAAGCGCAAGGACAAAGCAGCAAAGCCTAGAGTGGAAGAACCGACAGTCCCTGACGTCGGTTCTTTAGAAGGCTCAGTGGAGCAGGAGGGTTCTGCCAGGTGTTTCTTTGGAGTCTCAGGGAGAGACTTTATTGTTACAGGATGTATCCTCTCAGGAAGTAGGCCAGGCTGAGGGGGCTTCTCAGGTGGCTGTTCTTCCCTCTCTTCCTAAGGTGGTTAGAGCCTCCCCCTCTGTTTCCAAGGCTTCTTTGAGAGGCAGGCCAAGTGTAGCTTCAGTGGGGGTTTCTCCTAGTGCTTCAGGGTCTTTGCCTAAGAAACATATGCTTAAAATGGCAGAGGATTTGATTACTATGATTAGAGGTTCTATGCCCCCTCCTGATAAGAGGCCTAGGGTGGAACCTGAGTTTGAGAGTTTTGAGCACTGTTCGAGGCTTCTGAGTCTTGGCTGAAGACTTGCAGGAGTATCCTCCTTATTCTGATTCTGATGTGGATGATTCTACTCCTTCAGCTTCTCCTCCTGAGGATTTTTCATTTTCAGAGACTCTGCATTCCATGAGGGAGCATTTTAAATGGGAAGGTCAAGATTTCTCTGATTCCAGGAAGAGGCTTAGGGAATTCTTTTTTTACCCCAGCATAGGCCTTTAGCTATACCTCCTGTTCTGAATGTGGTGGAAGATGTTTTGCAGAGGCTTCCCTGAATCCTGATTCTTTGCCTCCTGCCCCAGTTAAACCGGATAGGTACTATAGGGTGCCTGAAGCTCATAAGTATCTTTTAAGAGTCCTAGGGCAGACCCGAAACTGTCTCTCAGGGTTCTAAAGGGTGAAGGCCTCTGTTGTTAAAATCCTGTTCCTCCTGATAAAGAGGCAAGGGCTTTGGATAGATGGGGAAAGAAAGTGTATACTTCTTCCACTTTAGCCATGAGGCGTTGAATTGTCAGTTTCACATGTTAAAATATCAGAATTACCTCCTTTCACAATTGAAATCTAAGGTGGATGCTCTGGCAGAAGGTATTGAGTGTAAAGAGTTGCAGGATTTAGTTCATGTGTCTGAACAGGTGGGTAAACATTCCTTGCAGTGTGGTTTTGATGCTGTGCAGGCCTCCTCGAGGGTGGCTGCCACTGGTTCTGTTCTTCGTAGGCATGCCTGGTTGAGAGATCAGAATTTAGCTGAGCATGTTAAAACAAGGATTTTGGATGCTCCTTTGCAGTCTGATGTGTTATTTGGTTAGCCTGTGGAAGCAGTTTTAAAGAAAATGGAGGACAAGGCTAAGTCTATGCAAACTGTTAAGGATTTTTGCAGGTGCAGCCTCCAAGTTTAGTAGAAATTGGCCTACTAAGGGATGGACTTATCCTGCTTATGATTCCCAGTCTAGGGGTAGGTCTAGGCGTGGTAGGGGCAGAGCTCAAGGTTCTTTTAGGCCTAGGACAGGAGTTCCCCTGCTCAGACTTCTGGTGAGGGCAGGGGTCAGTCCTTTCGTAAGCAGACCCAATGACCTGCCTTTTCAGCTGCCAGTATATTCTCGCCTGGCAGCACCTTTGGGAGGAAGGCTGTCTCTTTTCAAAGAAAATTGGGATTTAATTACCCAAGACAGATGGGTTCTGGATATCATTCACCACGGTTACAGGTTTTATTTCCATACCTTGCCTCCTTTCAAAGGCATGCCAGACATTCCTCCTCTACAAAGAAAAGAGGCTCACAAGCAAATTTCTCTGTTGCTCCAAATAGGGGCCATTCAGCCAGTTCCTGTGCCAGAAAGGGGCCTAGGATTTTATTCTCGCCTGTTCCTAGTACCAAGAAGGAACACGTGGAGACCAATTTTGGATTTATCTATCCTCAACACTTATCTGGACATTCCCAAGTTCAAAATGTTGGCGTTACAACAGCTTTTACCTCTGCTGGGCAAAGATCACTGGATGGTAACTTTAGATCTCAAGGAAGCTTACCTTCATGTGCCTATAAGACTAAGTTGCAGGAAGTATCTGCGTTTCGAGCTGGAAATTCTCATTATCAGTTCTCTGCATTGCCCTTTGGCTTATCCACTGCCCAGAGTATTCACAAAGGTTCTGGCTCAGTGATAGCTTACTTCAGGCTAAAAGGAATTCAAATCTATCCTTACTTGGACGACTGCCTGATTCTAGCTCAAGAAAAGGAAGACCTTCTACAGCATTTGGATTATGTCATAGCAGTGCTAAGATGCCTAGGGTATTCTGTGAACGAAATAAAGTCCAGTCTAGTACCCTCTCAAGACATGTGCTTTCTGGGTGTGAGACTGAATACAGCAGCCAGATGGCCTTTTAACCCCGGACAAACAAAAGAATCTTTCCAGTTACTTCCATCAACTATCTCTTCAGTCCGGGCTGACTGCAAGGACAGTCCTTCAAACCTTAGGGTTCATGGCATCTTGTATTCTGGTGCTTCCCAATGCCAAACTGCATATGAGGAAGCTGCAATGGTATCTCAAAATGTATGGACACAGCACTGCCAGGATTTGGACCCTGACATTCGAATAATACCTTGCATTCAAAAGCAATTTTTGTGGTGGGCTCAGGAATGTCACCCAAACAAGGGACTCTCTGTGACCCGGCCAGAGGCGAGTCAGATTCTAACGACAGATGCCTCAGACATTGCTTGGGAGCTCATCTAAATGGAAAGTGGATACAAGACAAGTGGCCTGCCAGACTACAGCATCTACATATCAACATGAAAGAGATGTTAGCAGTCAGTTTGCATTAATGGCTTTCAAGGAGTTACTTCTTCCAGGGCAGGTGTTGATTCTAACACACAACACAACTGTCATGTGGTACATCAACAAACAAGGGGGAACACATTCTTACCCATTGTGCAGGCAAGCAATGATTTTATGGGAGACTGCGCTCAGCTTGCAACTAACTCTTCAGGCAAGGTTTCTGCGGGAGCACAGAACTCCTTAGCAGATGTGTTAAGCAGACAAATCATGGATCCCCACAGTGGAAACTGGATCTTCATGTATTTCAAAATTGACAGTGTCATGGGAACTCCAGACATAGATCTGTTCTTCTCCACTAAACCACCAGCTGCCAAAGTTTTGCACAAAGGTTTCATCACACAGCTTGGAAAGTGGATGCTCTTTCTTTCAGTTGGAAAAATCTTCATGTGTATGCTTTTCCACCTCTGCCTCTTCTCCCAAAGGTGCTTCTAAAGGTCAGACAAGACAAGCCAAGGATGATTTTAATAGCTCCAGATTGGCCTCGGCAGCACTGGTACCCATTACTGAGGAGTCTGGTAAGGAAGCCTCCATGGCCTTTACCCTTGATTCCACACCTGTTGTCTCAGAGGAGCGGTCACCTGCTCAATGTCAAGCTTCACTCTCTTCATCTAACAGCCTGGCATATTCTGTTTTGAAAGACAGCAGGTCTCAACTTCCTCAACAAGTTTTAAATGTGATTATGGAAGCCAGAAGACCTAGTACAAGGAAAGTGTCACAGAAAAATGGAAGAGATTTTTATTTTGGAGTGCAGCAAACAATTTGGAGATTTCTGAGCCTAATTTGAGTGTGGCTCTTCAATATCTTACTGAGTTATTGGACAAAGGTTTGTCTTTCTCTTCCATTAAGATTCATGCTGCAGCAATTTCAGCTCACTATGATTGTGACCCACCATTGTTTTCATCCTTTGTTCAAGCAATTTCTTAGAGGGGCAAAGAATATAAGACCCCACGTAGAGCTCCTACTCCTGCTTGGGATCTCAATTTTGTGTTGGAGAAACTTACTCTACAACCTTTTGAGCCTCTTGCTACTGCTGAATTGAAATACTTGTCATGGAAGACTGCTTTTTGTTGGCCATTACTTCTGCAAGAAGGGTTTCTGAGTTGCAGGCCCTTATAGCGGTAGAGCCTTTTTGATTTTCATAAGGATAGGGTATCTTTACGTACTAATCCTTCCTTTATGCCTAAGGTGGTTTCTAGTGTGGCTTTAAACCAAACTATTCATTTGCCTACTTTTATGCAGATCCTCAAAATAAAGGGAAAAGATTTTGCACACTTTAGATGTACACAGGCAGTTCGTTATTATTTGAGCAGGACTAAGGATTTTAGGCAGTCTCAGCAGTTGTTTGTTTCTTTTGCTTTGGGTTATGAGGGCAAGCCTGTGTCAAAACAAACTATTTCTAGGTGGATTGGGTTTTGCATTGCATTTTGTTATTCCCATCATGGCAAGGAGATTCCAGTTGGGATTAGGCCTCATTCCACTAGGGCTACTGCCACTTCAACAGCATTTCTAAGGGGGGTGGCAACTAAGGATATTTTGGAGGCAGCTACTTGGAGTTCAGTGCATACTTTCTCTAAGCATTGTCACCTTCCTCTCTACTCTAAGTCTAGGGCTGGTTTTGCCACAGCTATTTTGCAAGGCATGTTGTCAGTTCCTGCTTCCTTATGATTTGCCAGCCTCCCTTACCTCTGCTTTGGGATTCTACCCAATAGTTAGGACTGCAGCAATGTGGAATGAAGAACATAGTACAGTTTTGTACCTACCATAAATGTAGATGTTCGAGGATCCACATTGCTGATCAAAGTCTCCCTCCTTCCCTCTGTGTTTAGGGGTGGTTGTGTAGGTGAGGTTATATTCTGGTAATTTTGTATATATTGTACATATTTTTGGTGCAGGTATGTTTGGAGTTTTTGGTTTTGGCCTTATCTTTTCAGGGTCTTCTGACATCTGGCGCAAGAAAGACTGAGGATATGGCGTCGGTCATGCGCATTAGTACCCTGACGTACTGACGTCAGTCTAATGCGCCCTGACCGACGTCAGCCATATACTTTGGTATTCGGGCCGACTGGACAGCGGACTACCCAATAGTTAGGACTGCAGCAATGTGGATCCTCGAACATCTACATTTATGGTAGGTACAAAACTGTACTTTCTAGACTTTCTTTCGCATACCTTTGATCAAGGAGCTAGTGCTTCTACTATTAAAGTTCAGTTGGCAGCTATTTCCCACTACCACGTTGGAAACCGTTCAGGGCCTCTAGCGTCCTCCAAGATATGCAAAACATTCATGAAAGGAACCTTTTTGTTAAGGCCCCCTATTAAAGATACAGTGCCTCCATGGGATCTTACCCTAGTTCTTCAAGCTCTGACTGGGCCACCTTTTGAACCCGCAGCTTCAGTCGACTTAAAATATGTATCCTGGAAGACAGCCTTCCTGATTGCCATTACTTCTGCTAGAATGATATCGGAGCTTCACACTCTTTGCTGTAAACCTCCATACATCATCTTTCATAAAGACAGGGTCTCCCTAAGGACTAATCCCTCTTTTCTCCCCAAAGTGGCTTCAGAAGCCAACATCAACCAGTCCATCAATCTACCTGTCTTCTTTCCAAATTTCCAAAAAAAGGAGAATACAGACTTCATTGTCTGGATGTTCACAGACAGTTACGTTTTTACTTAAACAGAACAGCAGATCTTCGAAAATCTGATCAACTTTTTGTTTCCTTTGCAAAATCCTGTCTGGGGAAGCCAGTCACTAAAGTAACCTTAGATAGATGGATTTCCCAGTGCATTCTCCTAGCATACAAAAGTTCTGGTCGTCCTGTGCCCCTGAGAGTGCGAGCCCATTCTACCCGATCTATGGCCACTTCTGCTGCTTTCTGGTCAAGGGTTTCTTTGGATGACATTTGCTCAGCAGCTACTTGGGCTTCCTCTCATACCTTTATTACACACTATAAATTGGATTTAATATCCAGAGGACGTGCGTTTGGCTCCACAGTGCTCCGGAATATCCTTCCATAAGGGCCTCCCAAGTTGCTGGTAGCTGGGGACTCTGTCCCACAGGTTGCTGAGCAAATGAAGTTAACTACTTCAGATAAAGAAGTTATGTACTCACCATAGTTTTCCATCTGAGTAGGCATCCATGCGACACAGAGATAAAGTCTGGGCACATTACCAGAAAAATCAAATCCCCCCTAGTCCAAAATGAATATAAAATTCTCCGAAACAGGGTAAAAAAACTCATAATTTCCGATCGACAAAACTACTTCTCCACACTCCAAAATAGCAATAAATCAAACCCCCAGAAATTCTGGAAAGGTATCTCTACTCTCCTCAACCCTAGTAAACAAAATACCCCTACCCCAGACCCAAACGCTCCTGACCTAGATCTGGCTACACAATTTAATTATTTTTCATTGAATCCATTTCCAAATTAACATCATCCTTCTCTAACACCACTACACTCTCAAATACTCCCCCACCCTCTCTCCCCAGCACTCCACCTGGCACTGCCACCACTCCCATATCTCCATATACCAACTCTTCTCCCTCCACATTTTCTCCTACTCTAACTACTTCATTATCTTCATCTGCCCCTAACTGCCCCCCTACCTCTCCAAGCACCTCTTTCAAACCTATACCCACTTCCACTATAAAGAAACTCCTTCTGAAACTGAAGCCATGTACTAATGCTCCTGATAACATCCCTTCCTACTTTCTTAGCATAGCTGCTGATGCAATAAGCTACCCTATTAGTATTTTAATCAACCGCTCTATCCTAGAAAGTACAGTACCCCAAATCTGGAAAAAGGCCTACATCATCCCTTTGCACAAAGGGGGTAACAATAACAATGTTACTAATTTCCGCCCCATTGCTATCCTGTCTCCCATCTCTAAAATCTTAGAAAAATGTATTCATCTTCAACTCCTTCCTTACCTTTTAGAAAATCACCTACTAACTCCCACACAACATGGATTCAGACCTAATCACAGCACTATGACTGCCCTCCTCTCCTTCCTTCAAACTATTAACAAAGCATGTGACTCTGGCCAAATTGTTTCTACCATACTACTCGACCTCTCTAAGGCCTTTGACACTATCTCTCATAACCTACTACTAACCAAACTCTCAAGACTTAACCTATCTCCCTCCTCATTGAACTGGTTCTCCAACTACTTATCTAACAGATATCAAGCAGTAATATGGAAAAAAGCCACTTCCTCATTTCTAAATACCCCTACTGGGGGTACCCCAAGGGTCCATACTGGGTCCCCTTCTCTTTAATATATTTATAAATGATTTCCACAAATCTATTCCTTTCTCAGACATCATCCAATACGCAGATGATTCCACTATTATATGTTCTGCCTCTTCTCTTCTATCCCCTCACTCCTAAAATTGACCCAAGAAGCTTTCACAACCACTGAGCAGTGGATGAAAAGAAATCATCTTGCTCTCAATGCCTCCAAAACCAAATTAATGCTATTCTCCCCCTCTAAAGCTGTCTCTTTCAACACAAACACATTCTCTATCACTAGTCAAAATAATTCACCTCTGGAACTAGTGTCAGAGACCAAGCTACTTGGGGTCCAAATTGATAACCAACTCAAATTTAACTCTCACCTACAGCTAAATATCAAAAAAATCCACCAAAAACTTGGTATGCTGTACCGACAAAAAATACCTCACACCTGCTGCCAAAATCACTCTCTCTACTTCATTTCTTATCCCTCCCTTCTCTGGAGCCCCTCTCTAACTAATCTACAGTCCTCTCTAAAACCAACTTTCCTCTTGCTATAACAAAATCGCCAAGTTTGCTACCAACCACAAGTCCTCCTCACACCACTGTTCCTCTCTCCATATACTAAAATGGCTAGAGCTTCCTAACTATCTCACATACACTCAGCTAACTCTTGCTCACAAACTCATTTTCAACTCCTCTCTCTGTCCCTCCCTTTCATCAGCTTTTAAAATGCACCTTCCTGATAGAATATTAAGGTCCAACAATCAAAATCTATTAGAAATCTATAAACCCACTCGTCCCCCAGGGAAAAATCTTCTATCTTTTGTCCTTGCCCGCCTTTGGAACTCTCTACCATCATCCATCCGCACCACCCCAACCACTTTATTTTTAAAGATCTCTTCATTCCCACCTAGCATCCAAGTGGGAATGCTCTTGCTCCCACCTCACATAGCTAATTTACTTGCAATTGCCATCTTCCTTCTTTTCCTTGATTCCGCTTGCATTTTTCCTGATTATTTACTCATAACTAATATACATTATCATTTCATTTTACAGGGAAAACTGCACTAGCCCTCACCTCCTAAGTACTTCCTTCATAAATTTCTGCTATTTCTCAGAAACTTGATTCAGTATTTTGAATATGATACAAACTCAAAATTTTTCATGCATTATTCTTTAAAATCTATAATCTATCAATTTTATCTAATGTTCTTTCATAGTTATTTCTACTGTGTTTACTTGAAATTGTTTACTGGTGTCAAAATACTTTGGATTATTATATAATTTGTAATTTGTTATAGTTTTTGTATAACTAGTATGAATCACTTTTTGTAACATACTTAGTTCTGGAGCTTTTCTCCCCAGGACTCCATTGAAAACGGGTTATTTGGCCCAATGGACTATCCTGGTAAACCAACTGCAAATAAATAAATAAATAAATAAAAAGTAACTTCATTTGTCTGCAACCGACCCGCCCTCCATCCCCCGGACCCTTAGTTCGTTATCAAAGGATCAGGATATGTCTTCATTCAGTTGACATCACTGGAACGTATTGCAACCCTTTCTAGGTTATAGAATTTCCTATTGCCTTTTTTTCTGGCAAACTCGATCTGAGGGTTATAGGAAGATGGCAGGGCATTATGGGTATGGGGGAGGAGCTTGGAGCTCGGATCTTTTAGCTTGGAAAGCTGCCGGCTCGGATCCGAATCGGATCAGATACCCACAGGTTGCAGACAAATGAAGTTGCCTACTCAGATGGAACGTTATGGTGAGTACATAACTTCTTTTTTTCTTCTAGCAACACACATTCCCAGGAGTTCCATCGTGATAGCAGACAGACTCAGCAGGCGCATTCTTCAACCTCACAAGTGGTCCCTGAATCCCTTGATAGCGACCGAGATCTTCCACCGCTGGGGCTGTCCTTGCTGCGACCTCTTTGCATCCCCGACCAACTACAAATGCAGCAACTACTTCGACCTGATTCCCCTCCGGGAAAGTCACCCAGGGACACTCTAGTCCACGATTGGCCCTCGGGTCTTCTTTACGCATTTCCACCCTTTCCCCTCATTCCCCAGTTTCTGAAGAAAGCCCGTCGGTTGAAGAGCAAGGTGATCCTCATAGCACCATATTGGCCTTGACAGATTTGGTTCCCCTTCCTTTGGCCTCACTTACTAGATCGACCATGGATTCTCCATCCACAGAACCTGATTCGTCCCAAATTGAACAGCCTGAAGCTCATGGCTTGTCTACTCCAATTCCCTTGATTGCCAGGCAGAATGATCTTTCTTTACCAGTATGTGATATTCTCATTGCTTCTCATAAGTCTTCCACTAGAATTACTTATCGGAGCAAGTGGAAAAGATTTACATGTTGGCTGAAAGATAAACAAGTAGACCCCTTTTCAGCACCATTGTCGATAGTACTAGACTATCTGGCCGACCTTTTTCAATCGGGTCTATCGGCCTCTACCATTAGAGTTCATTTGGCTGCAATTTCTAATTTTCATGAAGGGTGTCCAAGATTCCTCTCTTATGTCCCATAAATTGTGCAAGACCTTTATAAAAGGTGTGAATCATCTGAAGCCACCTTTTAGAAAACCTATTCAACCATAGGATTAATCATTAGTTCTACAAGCTGTGACAGTGTCACCTTTCGAACCAACCTCTTCTTGCGACCTCAAGTATTTGTCATGGAAAACCTTGATTTTGGTCGCCATTACTTCTGCCAGACGTATTTCTGAGCTTCAAGCTTTATGTATCAGGAGTCCATACTCTGCTTTTCATAGAGATAGTGTCTCTGAGAACTAATCCGTCATTTCTGCCTAAAGTGATCTCTGAAATGTCCATTAATCAAGCCATTGACTTGCCAGTTTTCTTTCCCAATCATTCAAACAGAGGAGAGTATTGCCTACATACCCTAGATATCCACAGGCAAATCCATTTTTACTTAAACGGGACTAAACCCTTGCGTAAATCTGACCAGTTATTTTTGGCCTTTTCTGGACCTAGATTAGGATCTGCTGTTGCTAAGGTCACATTAGCTAGATGGTTGAAGGACTGTGTGAGTGACCTTCATTTATACACAACGTAATATCTCATTGCCTACTACCATGAAAGCTCATTCAACAAGGTCTGTGGCAGCTTCTGCTGCCTTCCATGCCAGAGCTTCTTTACATGACATCTGTGCAGCTGCAACTTGGGCTACGCCTCATACCTTCATCAATCATTACAAATTGGATTTGGCCTCCAGGGGAAGTGCATCTTTCGGTTCTATGGTGCTCAGGAATGTCCTTCCATGAGTACCTCCCAGGAATAGAGGTAGCTGGGGACTCTGTCCCATGCGTAAGGAATGAACGAGGATTAACAGTATCAGATAAAGAAGTTATGTCTTACCATAACGTTCCGTCTGTATTGTTGATCCTCGTTCAGTCATTACGACCCCCCCCCCCTCCTTCCCCCTCCTGTGGTTTCTAGTGGATCTCACCATCCGGTTCTCTTAGGTTATTTGACCAGAGGTAGCCTCTACCTTCTTTGACTTGCAAACTCAATCTGAGGTAACAGGGAGAGGGGGATTGTGGGTAAGAGTTTAGCTCAAGAGTTTGAAGCTGACGTGAGCTTGGAAAATGGCCGGCTCTGTTCCGAGGTCGGAACTGATACCCATGCATAATGACTGAACGAGGATCGACAATATAGATGAAACGTTATGGTAAGACATAACTTCTTTTTCCTGGACTATATGATGAGAGACATTATAGAGGTCTCAGACTGTGCCTCAGGCTGGTATGAGCCTAGCATTGTGCAGCATATTGCCATCAACAGGCGTGATGCCACAATATGAGCAAAAATGATTGATTTTAACACTTGGCTGTCTTTCTGGTGTCATTCTAAGGGTATCCAATATTTGTCATCCTGGGAAAACATGGATAACAGAACATGTTGCTTTGCCAAGAATGGTCTGTGACTGTTCCCTCCTGGCTTTTGAATATTGGCTAAAACTTTATCCACCCCCATACTGCCTTTTTTAGGCAATGCCAAATTGACAAACCTACCAACATAGCAAAACCAACTCAAATGAAGTTTAGGATGTTAGGAGCCTTAAAAAATAAATTAATAATACACTCCCTCTAAGCCCCGCTCACCCTCAAATATAGACGTCTGTGCAGTACCTAGACATAAAGTGGTAGAGAGTATCCCAGCAGCGCAAGGTTTTGATGCCTTTTACACTTTTACAGAGACAGAGATTCTTAGACTTTATAAATTCAAACAGTCTTTACCAATACTCCCACTAGAGGCTCCTACATACTGGACCTTGCACTCACAAATATGGGAGAATGCTGCCTCACTACACACACGCACACACTCACTCCATGTCTCATCCTCCCTAGTAAGGTTCGTCCATAAAGCAGTCTCCTTCAAATCCAAAATCAACTCAGTAACCTCAGCAAAACCAGTAACAGGAACTATTCCAAGGCAAACTACGTTTTATTAAGTGATTGTCAGAATTTAGTGCCCCTCTAAACCCCGAGAACACAGCACCCTACATTGGATTGCTCTCAAAAACTCTACAACCATGTCAATGACTGCATAGAGGTTGCTGTGTACCTACCAGAAGCAGGTCCAGAACTAGCCCTAGAAACAAACTGCCCTGGTGGCATCCCAAGTTAAATAGTATATACAACAAAAAGAAAAAAAATGATGGCAAAAATTTGGAAGAGTAACTCTCTCATCAAACTAAATAGGCAACTAAAAGTGATATTTAGGTCAAAGAAAGCTAACTTTGAGGTTAAGATAGCCTCCTAGGTTGAAGATTAGCCTTAAGGTCTCCTCCAACTATGTCAGAAATGTCAAAGGCAGCACACAGCAATGTGCTGAACTGATGGTTAATGGTGCCACATTCACCGTGTCTGGCAATATAGCAAACAAATTTCAGTTTCAGCTTTACCACGTATCTCACCCCCAACTATCCCCCAAGAAATGCATTCAGACATAACCCCACCAACTATAACTAGGGAGCATGTACTGGCTGTGCTTACTAAAGCCAAGGGTATAGCCTTACCGGGCCCTGATAACATCCCGACTTATCAGAACTTCTAGCATCAGTATTTAACTGTAGTATTAAAACAGGCTTTTTGCCATGAAAAAGGAGGATTGTGATTGTTATCCCTCTTCATAAGGGATGACCTTCAGTAGATCCTGAAAACTACAGACCCATTAGTCTGACTAGTCTTATTTGCAAAGCCATGGAAGGAATTGTCATGGAAATTATCAACAAGGATGTAGAAGACCTCCATACACTGAGATCCACCCAGTTTGCTTTGTCAGAGGAAGGTCATTCTTACTGAACCTGGTGGATT
This sequence comes from Protopterus annectens, assembly GCF_019279795.1. Taxonomy (NCBI): domain Eukaryota; kingdom Metazoa; phylum Chordata; order Ceratodontiformes; family Protopteridae; genus Protopterus; species Protopterus annectens. The sequence goes on from NC_056733.1 coordinate 836,445,174, forward strand.
TCTTTGAAAAAGTCACAAAAGCAATAGATGAGGGGAAAGCGGTGCATACTAACCTCCCTAGATCTGGATAAAGCATTTCATACAAAACCCTACTTAGGCATTGTCAAACTTAAAAACTAGGCATAAACCCATTTTATAACATGCTGGCTAGCTAGCTTGCTCATGAATAGGACTCGAGGGTAGGATCTGTGAAGCCACGGGGCCAGTCACCAGTGGAATCCCTCAGGTTTCTATACCATGCCCGCTCCTGTTTGGCATCTACTTCTCTGAGGTCAAAGCCAATGTCAAATGATGAGTTGGCAGAAGTTAAAGATTCCCTGCAAACTACTCTGTCAGAGATACTGGGCAAGCAAATTGGTGTAACTAAGGAAATTATTTTTTGAGCTATGGTACAGAGTTGGAATTGCCTAGACATAGTAAGACCTTGCTTTATCTAATTATGATGGCTGCCAAAAAAAGCAATTACTAGAAACTGGAAATCAATGTCTAAACCAGCTTTACTAGAAGTAGTGAATATAGTAACAGAAACAAAATAACTGGAATCATGATTTTTAGAAAAGGGTCTGAGCAAATTACATAGGGGAAAAAAATGGGAATTGTGGGAATAATGCGCACAGAGGAGGAACAAGTTTTAAAAGGAGGCAGGATTTGAATGAGCTACGTAATATTTGACTGACAATGACTGGATAGATAAGTGATGTATAATGTCTGCAACTAAAATTATGTCAGCTTGGTTTGTTTTCATTTACATAAATGCATGATTTGTTTATGCCATATGTGATAATTTAATAATAATGTTTCTTGATAAGAAAAGAAAAAAAAAAGCCAGTGTCAAAGGCCTCTGGCTGACCAAGCTTACAGATGATTGCAAACTGGATGTAGTCATTGAATCCCCCAAATTGAGAACACCCTTTAGGAAGGTCTAACACTGGCAAATGAATGGTGCCAAAGCCATGGCTTAAAACTTACTAACAGAAATGCATTGTAGTACTTTTTGGGATGGCAGCCACCCTGGGTAACTATGTCATCAGTAAAACACCCCTAAACATTAATTGCAATTCTTGTAAATAGCCTAGCCTTCGACCAAAATGTGCCCAAGGAAGTAAGAAATCCTTCTGACTTGCTCGACTTATAAGTAGTAGCATGGTGTTTAGGTTCACAGATGTCCTTGTATCACTGTACTCCACCCTTACCAGACCCATCATAGAGTGTAATGCCTCATTCAGTATGTACATGACCAGACACATGCAACAACTTGAACATCCACAGAGGTTCCTTACGAAAAGAATATTGTGAGTAAACAGAAAAGGAGGAAGCTACTACATGATAGAACAAAATCCCTAAAAGGGAAGGCATCTCTGATCAGTACTAGCAAAAAACTACGGTCCTTCATAAAATCATCTAAGGCCAGCTTTGAGCGGAAAATTGCACAGGACACTAAAGATAATCACAAGGCCTTCTTTAGTTATGTTAGGAACCTGGGTGGCAACTCCCAGATATGTTTGGAGTTGGTCCACAATGACAAAAAATACACTGAACCCACAGACATTGCCAACATCCTGGCAGACAGGTTCAGTGCAAACTTCTCCCCCCCCCCCCACCAAAAGAGCAAATATCTATCCCAGCAGAGCGTTGTCTCCCCGACATCTCAGATGCTCAGGTGAGAGCTGCCCTCTCCAAAGCAAAAAACACAGCATCAATGGGACCGGACGGTGTCCTGGGCTGTGTCCTACATGAGCTCCAAGAAGAGCTAGAACCTCATATAAAGTTACTGTTCACCCTCAGCCTCACTACAGGATATGTACCCAAGGAATGTCGTACAGCAACAGTGGTCCCACTCCACAAAGGTGGTGCCTCAACGGACCCTGGAAACTATCGCCCCATAAGCCTGACTAGCCTGGTCTGCAAAGCTATGGAGCGAATCATCATGAAACTCATAAACAAAGACATTGGGGACCTACAGATGCTGGATCCTACCCAATTCGGCTTTGTCAAGGGCAGATCCTGCCTCTTGAACCTGGTCGATTTCTTTGAAACAGTCACCAAGGCCATAGATGAAGGGAAGGTAGTCCACACAGCCTACCTGGACCTCTCAAAAGCCTTCGACACAATACCCCACTCTGGCATCATAAAAAAGCTCTCCAGCTTAAATATCAACCCCTACGTCATAAGAAGGGTTGCAAACTGACTCAAGGATAGAACCCACATGGTCAGAATTGCGGGAACCATGTCAGACTCTAAACCAGTTACAAGTGGAGTCCCACAAGGCTCAGTCCTGGGACCTCTCTTGTTTGGTATATATTTTTCTGAGGTACAGGCCAACACGGGAGGACTATGGCTGACCAAGTTCGCAGATGACTGCAAACTAGTTGCCATAATCAACTCTCCAGCTGACACAAGCATCCTCCAAAAGGGTCTCACAGAGACGGATAACTGGTGCCAAAGCCATGGCCTAAAGCTAAACGCCAAAAAGTGCATAATCATCCCCTTTGGGAAAAACAAAGTGCCCATAAATTACCACATAGGTGGTAATCCATTAAGTACAGAGGAAGTAATTAAGGACCTGGGGACCCAAGTTGATAGTAATCTCTCCTTTGACAACCACGTTGCCAAAGTGGTTAGAAAGACCTTCTATATAACCCACCTTATCATGAAAGGATTCACATCTAGATCAAGGGAGGTCATTGTGCCCCTTTACTCATCACTCATCCGGCTCATAATTGAATACATTGCCCCATTTGGGATGTACCTTACCCGACACCTGCAGCAACTGGAAAGACCCCAAAAGTACCTCACCAAGAAGATCAAGGGACTCAAACAGATGACCTATGCTGCTCTGTTAAAGAAACTCCAGCTCTACTCAGTTGCATACCGCCTACTTAGAGGCGATCTGTGCCTGACGTATAAAGCCATGTCCAACCCAGAAGTAATGGACATGCTCCACCTCAAAAAATCCAAATCCCTTAGAGCTACGCGCTCGAGGGACTTGAACCTCAACACAGAAATTAATAGGACATGCTGGAGAGACAGATTTATAACCCAGATGCTCCCAGCACTTTGGAATAGGATCCCAGTCCAAGTCAGGCAGAGCCCCTCACTGACTCTCTTCAAGAGGAATCTTGACGAGTGGATGGGAGATCGTAGGTTTACCCCGGGGATCACTTCTGTGTCACTACTAGACAGAGGCACAGTAAACTAAACTAAAAAGGGCACAGTAAACCTCATTTAAAAGGGTGGCAAAAGCCAAACACACTCTGGCTAGGCTTGTAAATGCCCTAGGGCAGATAGCCTAGTATCAACCTATGAACACAATGCCCTATCCTAATTGCCTCAAAGCCCTGTCTCTTTACTTTGTGTCATACAGACATCTGAAAGGTGACCCTTGCCTGGCGTACAAGGCATCACCGGGCCTTGTTTTGATGAACCTGTTGCACATCTGCAAAAGAAACAGTATCAAAACTAGTAAATCAAAAGACCTAAATCTTGCTCGCGACATAAATAAGTCATGTTGGAGAGATTGATGTTTCTCAGAGAATTCTCATTCTCTGGAACAGGCATTCGTGTGAAGCAGAACTCATCCCTAACCCTATTTAAGCACATGTTGGACCAATGGATGGGTAATCCCAAATTTACCCTCAATCTGGCAGTTGGTCTCTGATGGACACTGGCAGTCAGTAAATCACCCCTATAGAAATCAAATGTATAGGCCACATTTGGGTTGCACAGCTAGGCTTATAAGGGCCCTAGTAGTGGTTAACCTAATAAACAGCTAAGAACCTATAGTTTATTGGTTCACTTATATTCATAAACTAATTAGCATATGCATGACCAGGTATGAATAATCTTTGTTTTAAAACAGTGTGAAAATGCATCATAAACTAAATGGGTAACGTGAGTAATAATCAGTTAAATGTATAGTACCATACATATATTTTTGTACAATGTTAAGTGAAAATCAGATGCCCAGTGATTTAATTTTTTGTCTTTTCTTGGAGCTGATACTGGACTGACAAATATTGGTATAAGTGAAAATCAGATGTTCAGACTATGCCAGTGATTTAATTTTTTGTCTTTTTTGGGGCTGATACTGGACTGACAAATACAGGTATAAGCACCATCTTTAAAGTGCAACAGAGAAAAAAAGTATTTGCATACCCTAAACTCCTGTGATAACTGACATTTGAAAGAGAACTTTTGAAAATAAATGTTAATTGTAGCATTGCATTTTAAAGTATAAAGCAAATTAAGTGATTGAAAATAGAGTGAATGCTATAGGAAATCATTGTATTTTTAAAGAAGCATAAAGCTAATTCAGTTTTTAGTGCATTGCTAAAAAGTGAACATACAAAACGTTGAATCTTATCTGAGAAGACATCCGTGAACTCAGCAACATTCATTCCCCACCCACATCTTTGCAAACTTTGGTGGTATGTTGTAATGTAAACAGTCATATTTATTTTCTTGCTTTGACCCCAATCCTTGCACTTCAGCGGTTGAAAGCTATGGTGGTAGAGTGCTGTGTTGCTTACCATATTTTTCTCATCTGTGTTTAGTGCAGCAGTCCATAGTTAAATGCTGGTCTGTTCCTCTGCAAACGGGCATTTTATGATACTATAGCTTACTTTACATCATCACAGGACAGAACCACACCAGTAGTGTTACACTGCTAACAGTGTGTGTGTTTTAATGATGTACATTAATTTGTCATTGCAGTAAAGTGCAGTGCAATATGTCACAGCTCAACAACTCTGGTCAGTACCCCCCCCCCCCCGCACTATTTTAAAAGTAGCAAGTTACTTCTCTGGTAAAGTACAGTGCAAATGTCAGAGCTACAAATAGCACCTATCATCTGTTTTGTGCTGCTGTAATTTTGCATCTAAAACTGGTTTATATGGTCCCCCTGGACTGTGTGGTATTGTAATGAGAAGTGCCTGGGTAAAAACTTCAGATTATGATGAAAAAAAGCCAAATTATATGTCTTTAAAACAGGAACATGGTCTCCAAAACCCCTTTCACCAATACTGTCGTGCTAAAAATGAGTGGAATGCATCATTTCATTTCAACAAGTATTTATTTTTTAAATAGTCAAGAGAACATGTCCCAAGAAATTCCTTTGGATGTGGAGATTTCTGTCCATTCAGTGTTTGCATGATGTCCCTTGCAGCTGCTTACACTTGTAAATTGTTATGGCTCTGGCAATAGGAAATTAAATAGAAAAGTTACCACCCCTGTTTAGTTTAATGACTTGTCAGATGCATTTTATATATGTTTAAAGGGAATAGATGTTTGTTGCTTATGTTGACTGTTTTCAGTATAGAGTTTTTTTTAGCAAATGGACTTCAGTGTTTTTTTTGCTAAAAGTTGAAATCAGTGTATCAAATTAAATTTCTGCATTGTAAATGTAAAAAAAATATCTGCACTTTAAAGCTTAAAAACGTTACTGTTATTTTATGGTAAATGGGGAAAGATAGCTAAGTAAAGGGAGAGGTGCATGTTTGGGGTGCCCTGGCTCCATTTTACCTTGATGTGGCTCTGTGCAGATGTATCAATGGCATTCTGAACAATTGGCTGCACAAGACAGCATTAATACTCTCCCCCTACCCTTTTCTTCACATTTGAAGAAGACTGTGTTTGGCAATATAAGGCTAACTTTTATTATATACAGTATTTTTCCTTGGGTAATTTCTGCTGAACTGAGGCCCATAAAGGTGGCCCAGGGAAAGTAAGTTCCAAAGGTGTATATGTAGTCCTTGCATAGTAGTAACACACAAGGTGCAATTGCATTAGGTGTATAATGTACACCAGTAGTATACAAGTTGTAAAATGTGAACTGGATGGCTGGGTTACCCAAAGTTGTAGCAATGTCAAATCATATTAACTCTGAGGAGGAATAATGCACCAATTTAAATGCAGTAAGTACAGAGGAAGCATCTCTGTGTAGAAATAATGAACAAGTTGTAATTGTATGAAGTCACTGCAGAGGCAGCACACAAACTGTGATATTTGGCAACAAGGTATAGGTCAGGTTTAATGCTTTAAAGCATTAAATGCTCTTTTGTGGAGTCTCAAGCTCTTCATGCTCTGGCAGTTTTCAAAGTGTGGAATCCTAGAGCTATATTAGATTGCTGGTTATAATTTGTTCTTACAGCAAAACCTAAACCAAGGCCTTCTTGTACCTTTTTCTACATCAGTTCTCAGAGCAGATCTTGGGTCATGGCCAGAAACACGAATATAGAAGTACGTTTTGTATAGTGTAAGAGATCTTGTAGAGAAGTGGTCCAGGAGTTTGGTCGAGTCGTTGCCTTGCTGTTTGGTACCACATTCCACTGACACTAAATGACATAGGAAGTACTGAACATTTGTTTAGACTTTTTGACTTTGAGTGTTTTATGCCAAGTATAGGATAGCTATTTTTTAATGTATTTTGATCCTTCTTTATAGTCAGGGTTATAGTTAGGGTTGCAATCATTTAAACAGCAGTTGAGTTAAAGTTTGAACTAACATATGCGTTCTGATTTCTCCTTTTAAAAAATTATGTCTTAATTGCATCTCTTGTTTATTACAGGCCAGTAGAGGAAGAGGTGGTTGACAAGGACAGAATCTTAATGCAGAAGGAGGCTGAGGTGTGTATTCATTCTACTTAGTACTGTACAGAAAAAAAATAATGTATGTTGATAAAAATACTACTGTTTTCATTTGCAAAACTGGTAACGGTGGCTGTGGAATGTCCTTGAAAGTGTGTCCTCTCTTTTGACATTCCAGCTGTGCACAGAAATGGATACTGCCTTATAAATGTACATGCTTTCACACAAGAAAATAACATTTTAGCTCTGATATGTGATTTACTTCAGTTTTCCCCCAGGATAATAGTGGAAGTAGCTTCTGAGGCTCAGTTTGGCCTTTCATATTAACACCTCATCCGAGTGAAAATTTTGAGATCTGTTTGGTTGGCTAAATTAAATTATTTCTTACATTCTTCTGTAAATTAGATGCAGCTTGGGCCGACTGATTTCAGGGTGTGTGGTTGACTTTTGCCACACATGATTTTGACACTTGTGAAATTTCAACAGGGGTCACTGTTGCAGTCATAACCTTAAGGAATTCTGCTGTAGTGTGAGCCAACATCTGACTAAACTTACAGAGCTGAACACCCATCCCCCTTGGCTGGGTTGATGTTACCTTATCTTGTATGTCTTCATGTACTTGGTATAAATACCTGCCCCATCATTTTCTTTTCAAGTTGTCTGATGTTCTTTGTGTTTCACTGTTGCAGTTATCACATTTGGGTTATCTGCTTGCAGTAGCCCTCAGTTGGCCTGATTATCAAAGTCTTGGGTCCTGCGTCGATTGCGGTCTCATCTTCCGTGACGTCAGGTAGTCAGGGGTATAAAGCATGCAGCCGACGCCATTTCGTCAGTCTTTCTTGCCGTGCAGTGCCCGAAGCAGAAGCAGTTCGTAAGTGCCGGTCGGCCTACTCCTGAAATTTTCATTTTCGAGTTTCAGAACTGAAGTCTTCAACTAAAGCAAAGTACCCCGTTGAGGAAACTTTTTCTTGCTCTAAACTGATGTCAGTAAAAGTCAATAATTGTATTTCTTGTGGAAAGCAAATACCGCACAAAGATTTTCATTCATACTGTATTCCTTGCCTAGGCCCTGACCACGACATACCTCGCTGTTGGTTTTGTGCCTTATTTAAGCAACGAACTATTAGTCGTCGATATATTTACGCTTCTAAGTATTTTGGTACTCTGTTCAATTATCCAGATATGTCTTCAGTAAGCCACCCAACTACCGACATTCCGAAAAAACACAAAGATAAAGACAGAGACAGGCCGCCTAGGCCCAAAGCTGCCAGTGACGCTTCTCCTAAGCCAATCGCCAGTTCGCCGATGCTTAGTGAGGCACTTTCGCAGCCCCTGATGCTCGCTACTTCAGATTTGCAGACCTCTACTGAGACCCATTTGGAGTCCGGTATGCCACGAGATGCTTCAACTGTGGAACCTGCGAATGTCTCTGCCTTGGATGGGTCTGGAGCCACTGTGCAGGCACTGGCTTCTGAGGGTGTATTCAGGCCTACTGACTTGCATATTAAACCAATGCCATCTTCTTCAAGGCCTAAAACCCGAACCATGCCTAGAAAACTGACGCCCAGACCGCATGGTCAGGCCTCTATGCCTAAAAAACAAATGCTAAGAATGGCTGAAGACCTTATTACTTTAATCAGGGGAAGCCAACCTTCCCCCTCTGAGACCTAGGTCTGAATTTGCTTATGATACTTCTGACCAGGATTCTGAAATTTCTGTTTCCTCTGATGACCAGGATTTACCCTTATCTACCTATGGGGATTCTGATGCAGAGGACTGTATTCCCTCTGCTTCCCCCCAGAGGATTTCTCTCTTGGTGAAACCCTGCTTACTCTTAAAAAGCACTTTCGCTGTGAAAGCCAGGATTACACTGATTCTAAAAAGAGGCTTAGGGATTTCTTAGTCCTGCACCAACACAGGCCTTTAGCTATCCCTCCTGTACTAGACATTGTTGATGATGCCTTTTCAGAATCTAGCTTGGTCCCTGACTCTTTACCTCCTGCTCCCAGAAAACCTGATAGATATTACAGGGTTCCTGACTCTCACAAGTTCCTTTTTAAAAATCCTTCTGCGGATCCTGAGACCATTTCACAGGGACCCAAGGGCATTAAGGCTACTACTGCCAAAAATCCTACCCCCTCTGATAGAGACTCCAGGGTGCTGGATAGATGGGGTAAGAAGGTATACACTTCTGCAGGTTTGGCCATTAGGGCCTTAAACTGCCAGTTTCATATGTTAAAGTATCAGCAGCATATTATTGGATTGCTTAAACAGAAAATTATGTTGATTCCTGACTGTGCTGAAAGTAAGGATTTAATGCATTTTGCTGAACAGGTTGGAAAGCATACTTTGCAATGTGGTTTTGATTCACTAGAAGGAATCTTGCAGGGCTGCTGTCACTGGGTCTGTACTTAGAAGGCATGCTTGGCTTAAGGAGCAATCTTTGCCAGATCATGTTAAAGCTAAATTGCTGGATGTTCCCTTAAATCAGGACCACCTGTTTGGCAACAAAGCAGAAGTTGTTCTTAAAAAGATGGAGGAAAAAGCTAAATCTATGCAAACTGTTAAAAGATTTCCTACAAGTACAGCCTCCAAGATTTAGTATGCATTGGCCCTCTAAGAATTGGTCTTTTCCTGCCTCTTCCAGGCCTTCTCAGTCCAAACCCAGAACCAGCAGAGCATCCAGGCTTCAGTCCCAGGGTATGCACAGGACTAAGCAGTGGGGAGCTCCCACTTCCAAATCAGGGAGTATTAAGTCTCCCCCCTATGGTAAAATGTCTCAATGACTTAACTTTAAAACTTCCAAGCACTTCTCAACTGACTGCTCCTTTAGGGGGAAAGATTGCTCTGCAGGCAAAAAACTGGGAACTCATTACTCAGGACAAATGTTTTAAATATAGTTTCCCAAGGATACATATTTCACTTCCACACGTTACCAACCCCAAATGGTTGGCCAGATCTAACCCCAAATCAGTGGGCAGAGGCTCAAAAGCAAATACTCTCTCTTTTAAACATAAAGGCTATTCAAACTGTACCAGAAGAGAAAGAGGCAAGGTTTCTACTCAAGACTTTTCCTGGTACCCAGAAAAGACAACTCATGGTGTCCTATCCTGGCCCTTTCTATCTTAAACACCTTTTTGGTGATTTCAAAATTCAAAATGCTAACTCTTCACCAGTTACTTCCTATGCTAGGCAAAGATGCCTGGTTGGCAACACTGGATTTAAAGGAAGCCTTACCTGCACATCCCAATCAGGGAATCTTGCAGAAGATACCTACACTTCAAAGCAGGCTACATGCTCTATAAGTTCTCTGCACTGCCCTTTGGCTTATCTACTGTGCACAGGGTATTCACAAAGTGCCTAGCTCCAGTCATTGCATTTTGCAGGCAAAGAAATATTCAAATTTACCCATACCTGGACGATTGTCTAATTCAGGCAGAAAGCCGGAACATACTTTTGAATAGTCTGGCATTTGTACAAAAGATGCTACCTTGTCTGGGGTACACCATAAACGAAAAGAAATCACATCTGGTACACTGTCAACAAATTATATTCCTGGGAGCAAGCTTGAACACAACTTCCCGGATGGCTTTCCTCACGCCAGAGAAACAAATTCATTTGGCAACTTAATTCAAAGTAATGTCCACAAAAACCCTGCTATTTGCAAAGCAAATACTGCAAGCCTTGGGATTCATGGCCGCTTGCATTCTACTAATTCCATATGCATGACTGCATATGAGGAAACTACGATGGTATCTAAAAAGCCTGTGGTGTCAACATTCTCAGGATCTAGAAGCAATGATTCCTATCATACCTTGCCTACGGTTAGAGTTCCTTTGGTGGGCAGAGGCCTGCCACCAAAACAAGGGACTACCATTCACTCTACCCCCTGCCGCCCAAACCCTAACAGATGCATCAGACTATGCATGGGGGGGGCTCACCTGGCAGGGAAGTGCATTCAGGACAAATGGAACCCAAGTCAAATGCACCTGCATATCATTGAAAAAGAAATGTTAGCTGTACAGAATGCTCTGACACAGCCTTCAAGGACCACATTCTTCCAGGACAATTAATGGTGAAGACTGACAACACCACTGTTATGTGATACATAAACAAGCAGGGGGGGGGGTACCCATTCTTATCCCCTCTGCAGACTAGCCATGACTCTGTGGAACACAGTCTTCAGCTACCAAGTGCATCTACAGGCTCAATTCCTGCCAGGAAAATAAATACACTGGCAGACGACCTAAGCAGAAATTTCATGGACCCACATGAGTGGAAACTGGAACCAAAGACTTTCAACATGTTGATAAACAAATGGGGGAGCCCAGATATAGACCTGTTTGCCTCCCCCCAGAACTACCAATTGGACAAATTCTGCACAAGGACTTTCCCACAAACAAGCTTGGAAAGTGGATGCTCTGTCCTTCAGCTGGAATAATCTATCCGTTTATGCCTTTCTTCCTCTGCCTCTCCTCTTCAAAGTACTGCTAAAGATCAAACAGGACAAACCAAGGATGATACTGATTGCACTAGACTGGCCACGCCAACACTGGTACCCCCTCTTGCGCAGTTTGTCACTGCTGGCTCCATGGCACCTGCCTCAAACCCCTACCCTGCTGTCACAGCAGGAGAGCCAGATTCTGCACCCTCAGCTTCAAACCCTGAACCTGGCAGCCTGGCTAATTACCTAATCTCTCCGTTACCATCCGTCAGTAAATAAGTGTTGGATGTCATTTTGGAAGCAAGGAGGCCTAGTACTAGACAATCTTATGCTGAAAAATGGAAATGATTCTGTGCCTGGAATCAAATTCAGGGGATGGGCACAGTAGCGCCCAATTTACCTCAGATTCTTCAATACTTAACTGAGATGCTTCACAAGGGCCTTTCTTTTTCCTCCATCAGAATTCATGCTTCAGGCATTTCAGCTCATTACAACACAGAACCCACCCCTCTTTCTCTCATCCACTGCTCAAGCAGTTCCTCAGAGGGGCCAAAAACTTAAGACCACCCAGGAGAGCCCCAACTCCAGCCTGGGACCTTAACTTTGTATTGGAAAACCTCACTCTTCCTCCTTTTGAGCCAGCTGCAAGTGCAGAGTTAAAATTCCTTTCTTGGAAAACAGCCTTTTTTAGCAATCACTTCAGCAAGAAGGGTATCTGAAGTACAGGCCGTTATGGCAGTGGAGCCTTTCATCATCTTTCATGAGGACAGGGTGTCCCTCAGGACCAATCCTTCCTTCATGCCCAAGGTGGTATCTAGTGTGGTTCTTAATCAGTCCATTCATTTGCCAACCACCTTTTCTAATCCACAGAACAAAGGGGAATGGATACTGCACTCCTTAGATGTGCACAGACAACTTAGATTTTACTTGGACAGGACTAAACCTCAAAGGAAGTCTGATCAACTGCTGGTGGCATTTGCTGCAGGGGCAGAGGGGAAGGCTATTTCAAAGCAAACCATTTTTAAATGGATAGGCCATTGCATTCATTTCTGCTATAAGCACCATGGAAAACCTATCCCACAGGTGATTAGACCCCATTCAATCAGGGCTGCATATACCTCTACAGCCTTTCTCAGTGGTGTCCATACCAGGGCATCCTAGAAGCTGCTACCTGGAGTTCTGTACATACATTCACCAAGCATTACCATTTACCAATTTTTTCTAAATCCAGAGCTGGCTTTGCCACTGCAGTCTTGCAGGGCCTTATAGCTGGTCCTAATGCTACCTAAAGTCCTCCTCCCATCCTTAGCTTTGGGAATCTACCCAAATGTGATGACTGCAACGGTGAAACACGAAGAACATAGTACAGTTGTGTACACTTACCATAAATGTAGATGTTGGAGTGTATTCACTGTTGCAGTCCTGGTTACCCTACCTCCAGTCCCCTGACTTCTTTTGGCTAAACCTCTACTCTGTTTTACTATGCTTAAAAGCTTTTTGGTGTATTTGCTTTTGCTGTTGGAGGTATAACCTTGTGTGTGTGTGTGTGTGTGTGTGTGTGTGTGTGTGTGTGTGTGTGTGTATATATATATATATATATTTTTTTTTTTGATTGCTTCCCATTAGGGGGGCACCTGACATCTGGGGCAAGAAAAACTGATGTAATGGCATTGGCTGCATGCTTTATACCCCTGACTACCGGACGTCACAGAAGATGAGACCGCAACCAACACAGGACCCAAGACTTTGATAATCAGGCTGACTGAGGGCTACTGCAAGCAGCTAACCCAAATGTGATGACTGCAACAGTGAATACACTCGAACATCTACATTTACGGTAAGTGTACACAACTGTACTTTCTACAGGGTAGTGCATTCTTTTGTCCTTCAGGCCAGGTTTTAACCAAATGGAATGTTCTACTTCTGTTTTCCTCGAGAGTCTTTCATAGGAACTTCTAGTACAAAGATTAGTTTGTTTATGAAGCATATGCCCAAGGTAGACGTATAGTGCAAGTCCATCTCCTCTAAAGTTAGTCATTTTGCTTATAGACAACAAATGCAGTTAGCTTGTTTACTCTTTAGGGTTGGATCCATAGCTAATTGTGATGTCAGGGATTCAGACCCAGGAATTTCACATCAAAATTTAAGGCTCTCCTGGCCTACCTGAACAAAAACAAGCTAGTGGCCATTTTAGATATGCCCACCCCCACCCCATTAAAGATAAGTATAAGTTAAAGCCAAAGTAGACCAGGGTATCATACAGCTATCTCTTCAGAGTTGTAGGTCAGAGGATGTCAGCTTTGTGGGCTGACATTTGTTACAGCCAAGGCCTCTGGTGATCCACCTTTAGAGGCCACCTTGGCATTGGTTCCTAGCATATCCCACTGGACTGGACAACCACAGAACATAAGAATGTAAGAACCAGATATCTGCTGCAGTGATTGCTACACGGGGGTTTGGTGGTACCTCCTTGGTGTTTGTTGAAGTCATTCATGTTGCTAAGAAACGGGAACCCAGGAGACCTTCCCTATAGGGCTTTCAAATCCCTTATGGTAAAAACTAACACTTTATAGGTCAGTAGTTAGCTCATCCCTCCCTCTCAAGACCTGGCTAAGCTGGCTTAGGTTTTTTTTCCTCAGTTTGTACAAAGTCTTAAAGCCATCTGTGTCTAAACTCAGCCTTCTGAAAGAAAGAGAAACATCCTTTGTGATGGACTTTAATGCTTCATATTCTAAAGATGAAGTGGAGAATCTGGAGTAGAAATAGATATCCTCTCTCTTGTCCTATGATACAAATAGTGAAGACACTGTGGTCCCTGACACCAGTAGAAGACCTTTCAATTGGAGATATCCTATCTTAATGAGATGGCACTTCCACTGGCACAGAAAGGTGAACTCTGCTTTCTAGAAAGAGTGCTATGGGTCTTCTGGGACTTGTTCCACGTAAGTCCGTAGCTGTTCTTTCAGACCAGGAAGCTCTCCTGGATGCTTTTTGATGCTACCTCCCTAGAGGCAGACACCCAACCTCCATGAGGCCTGATCATTTTTACAGGGGTCAGGACTGTCTAAGTTCCTTTTAAAAAAATGTTGATACAGACAGTATTCCTGGAATCTGCTAGAGGAACTAGCCTGACTGGGGGGGGAGGGGCCTAACACACCCTCTAACGACAGAGTGAGCAGACTGTTTGACATGTTTGGAAAGAAGGTTTATGATTTTTAAACTTGGCTTTTATGGCCTTAAATTGTCAAACCCATATTTTAAGGCATGGAGAGCATGCCCTCAAGCAATTTGGTAACCGTTGTGAGGGAGTGCTGGACAAAAATCAAAACGCTTCCTTCCTTAGCCATGTTTAAACTTCATTATAACTTGGGAAGCATCTCTGAGACGAGTTTGATGCTGTAGATGCAACAGCCAGGACTGCTGTAAAGAGTCTGTAACTGGGAAGCATTCTTGACTGAAGATCCAGTCCCTGTCTGAGGATGTGAAAACACAGCTCCTGATTGTACCCCTTCGCACTCATTGCTTTTGAGACTCCGTGCTTATAATATATTTAATAAAGTGAAGAAGGATGTGAAAGCATAGCTCCTCAATTCACCCCTTCACAGTCATTGTTTATCCGACTCTTACAATGTATTTAGTAAAATGAAGGAGAATGAGAAGAGTAGGAAGACAGTGATATACATGTCCCATGGTCCCATTTCCAACGGTAATTTCTGATGTGACCACACTAACCTTCTCTCCCAAGACCCAGGAAAGTCCATTCCGACCTTTCCACTCCCCAGTCCATTGGAAATTGGCCAGCATTTGTAAGATCAGTATATCCAGAATAGCATTCAGGAAGAGGAGTAAAATTTAAGGGAAGGCAAGAATTGAGCAATTTATGTAATATTGGAGTGAATGAAAATTAAAATATATTTTGCAGAAAAATAAGTGTGGTTTGTGTTCTGTTATTCTATACATACATAGTTACTTTTTAATGTCATGTTTAATAAAGATATTTGAAATATTATAGAGAATGGAAAAAGTGATGGTGTACCACAAAAAAAAAATGGGAGCAGGAGAATAGGAGACTTCAAGCATGCTTATCAAATGGCCACCCAATAGCTGTGTAAATACCAGTGAGAAAATTGAAATCAGAAGCTCCATCCTTGCGAAAGATGCACTTGTATCTCCAAATTGGAAGCCATGTACTTACCAGCCAAGACCAGAATAGCTGGTCAAGAGGAGAAGGTCAACACCTGCACTACACCACATGGAACACACAGCCCTCCAGAACACCCACCATCACAGCCCTCACATAAAAACACAAACCACACACCCACCTTCGCGGAGGCTCTTAATACAAATCTATCCAAACAGCAGAGACCTCCAAGGCAGAAACACACTCGACCACCACAACACAGCACAAACCACAAGACACACAGCTCACCTACACAGTGTGCTCCTCAACCTAAGTCCATAAGGCAAAACAGCTCGCCCAGTACAGTAATCATAGGTGACTCAATAGTGAGGCACACTGATGTCCCACTCACTAGGTTGAATAAGGAGAAGGCAACAGTCGGCTGTCTTTCAGGTTCCAGAATCTGACACAACACACGCACTCAGGTCACTCCACAACAAGTACAAGTATGACTTTCATTGTCCATGTGGGTGTGAACGACCTGAGATGCACCTCCCTGGACTAGATGAAAAGACATGGTGGAGCTGTCGGATTATGTGGCCCAGGCAAGTATGACCCTAGCCTTGAGCAACATCCTACCATCTCCCAGAATGATACCGCAGTACAAACAGAAAATGATTAACTTCAACAATTGGCTAAGTTTCTGATGTCCATTCTAGAGAGATCCAGTATCTGTCTGTTTGGGATGACTTGATTGACAGACCTCGATGTTTTCCCAGAGATGACCTGCATCTGTCACCCCTGGGTTTCCGGGTACTAGATAAGGCTCTTGCAACCCCTGTAGTGCCTTTTTAGGCGGTGTTCCAAAGACCAAATTACCACCGTAACAGCTATAAATAATTGCAGTCTGAGGGTCTTGTTGCTCAACGCTAGAAGTTTAAATCTAAAGATGCACTCACGAAGTATTCCTCAAAATGGAGAACATCGACATTTGTGCCGTAACGGAGATCTGGTTTAAAGCAGCAGAAAGCACCCCATGCGCTACCAGGCCTATAACTCATTCCTCGCCTTTCGACCCCAAAACATGGACTGATGCTTCAAAGGCAGTGTTGCGTCCATATTCATAAAGGTTATGCACACCTCCAGACTAGAAGCACAGCATAATGCATCTGAGGTGCTCCATAGGTTCATAGATTACTAGGCTATCGACTTAAGGGCCTAAGTAAGCCTAGCCAACAAGGTTCCCTGGCTTTCGCCACCCAAGAAAGTTATTTTCCTGTGCCCCTGTCGAGCAGAGCCACAGAAGTGATCCCCGGGGTGAATTTCCTATTTCCCATCCACTCATCAAGATGTTTCTTGAAGACTGCTAATGAGGAACTCTGCTTGACATAGATGGGTAGTTGGTTCCAGAGTATGGGAAATCTCTGGGACAAGAATCTGTCCATCCAGAATGTTCCGTTTATTGTGGTGACCAGGTTTAGGTCCCTAGAGTGTGTAGCTCGGAGGGATTGGGATTTCTTTAGGTGTAGCATGTCCAACAGCTCTGGGTTTGACATAGCTTTGTATGTTAGGCTGAGATCACCTCGGAGTAGGTGATATGCTACAGAGTAAAGCTGGAGTTTTTTGAGACGGTCAGCATAGGGCATCTGTTTGAGTCTGGTAATCCTCTTTGTGAGGTACTTCTGCGGCCTTTCCAGCTGTTGCAGATGTCTTGTGAGGTACATTCCAAAAGAGGTGTTCTACTCTATCCAAAGGGGGCATTGTACCCTATAATGAGAGCCAAGTATAGGGGGAAAATGACCTCTCTTTTTCCTGGATGAGAACCCTTTTGTGATGGTGTGCCACATAGAAGGATTTCCTGACTACTGTGGTGATGCGATTATTAAAGGAGAGACTACTGTCCACCTGAGTCCCAAGGTCTCATCACACATTCGGCATTAAGTAGACTGCCACCTATGTGGTATTTCATGGGTACAGAGTTTTTACCAAAGGGGATGACAATGCATTTTTGGCGTTGAGCTTGAGGCCATGGCTCTGACACCAGGCATCTGTCTCATTGAGGCCCTTCTGTAGGATGTCCACATCGTTTGGGGACTCTACTATGGCTCCTAATTTGCAGTCATCTGCAAACTTCGTTAGCCAGAGACCTTCTGTGTTAGCCTGTACTTCAGTGAAGTAGATACCAAACAGGAGAGGACCCAGGACTGAACCCTGTGGTACTCCACTTGTCACTGGTTTGTAGTCAGATTTGGAGTCTGCAACTTTTACAGTGTGGGTTCTGTCAGTAAGCCAGTTGGCAACTCATCTTGTGACGTAGGGAGTTATACCTAGTTTAGTGAGTTTATCTGTAATTCCAGAATGGGGGATAGTGTTGAAGGCCTTGGCGAGGTCAAGATAGGCTGTGTGTGCCACCTTACCCTCGTCTACGGCTTTGGTGACTGTCTCAAAGAAGTCAATCAAGTTCAGGAAGCATGATCTGCCTTTCACAAACCCGAACTGTGTGGGGTCCAGAGTTTAGAGGTTACCAGTGTCTGAGTTCCATGATAATACATTTTATGGCCTAGCAGACCAGGCTCGTCAGACTAATATGGCGATAGTTCTCACGATCCGTGGTGGCTCCCCCTTTGTGGAGTGGGATGACTGTTGCTGTGTGCCATTCATTGGGTACGAAGCCTGACATGAGGCTATGATTGAACATGTTGCTTAGGTGGGGGGAGCCATTTCATTCTGAAGTTCATGTAAAACGCAGCCTGGGATGTTCCCATGGATGCTGTCTTCTTGGCTTTAGAGAGTGCAGTTTTTACCTGCGTAGTTGTCATTACAAGGACTCTGCATTCTTCCTGTATAGATATGGGGCCTTTAGGAGGTGAGGGGGGGTAAAGTTAGCACTGAACTTATCTGCCAGGATGTTGGCAATATTAGTTGGTTCTGTAATTTTCATGGCATTGTGCTGTAACTCAGAGCAGATCTGGGTGTTGCCATTGAGATTCTTGACATACCTATAGAGTGCTTTGTGATTGTCCTTAGAATCAGTGGTGATTTTGTTTTTGTAGCTAGCTTTAGAGGACTTTATGAGGGATCTCTGCTTCTTACTGAGGCTGACCAGGGACCTCCTCCACTCATGGGATTTTACTCTCTTTTGAACAGTTTCTTCCTTCTGTTGTAGAGTTTGTTTATGGCAGGGGGACCACCAGATTGGCTTCCTTTTTTTGGAGGATAGCGTCTTGGTTCTGTTAGGGATAGTATGATCCATGCACTTGTGTAAGTGCTTATAGAGTGCATGTGTGTAGGATTCGGCAGTCATAGCTGTATTATCCATCTGCGTGGGTGTTATGAAGTTCGCCACTTCTGTCTTGAGAAGCATGAAGTTGGCTTTGGAGAAATTGTTTACAGTGGTTTCCTTAATGGAAGGTGGGGGGGCGGGATGTGGATATCTATGGTGATTAGCTTGTGGTCGGATGTGACCAACGAGGAGATGACTTCAGGTGTGGAACACCGGTCACCCATGTTGGTAATGACTAGGTCTAGGATATTGTTGCCCCTGGTGGGGGTGTGGCTAAGTTGATCCAGGGCATTGGAATTTATGTATTCCAGAAAGCGTTGAGCGAAGGAGTTGGTACATGAGTAGTTTTCCCAGTTAATGGGGTAGTTGAAATCGCCCATTATTAGGGTTTTTGGTTGAACGCTAATATTTTCCAGTATATCAAGAAAAGAGGAGTGGGAATCCTGGGGTATGGTGGGGGATCTGTAGCAAGCTACAATTTGGATTGCAGTTTTGCCTAGAGTTAGTTGCACTTGGATAATCTCAGATGCATTATGTTGGACAACTAGCCTGGAGGTGTGGATATCCTTAATGAATATGGACACACCTCCGCCTTTGGTGTACCGGTCCAGGTTAGATGGCCGAAAGGTGTGGTATGAGTTTGTACCCTGGTAATGCAGGGGTGCTCTCTGGGGCCTTGAACCAGGTCTCAGTCGCTGCACAGATATCTATGTTCTCCATTTTAAGGAGTGCCTCGAGTGAGTGCATTTTGAAGTTTAGACTTCTAGCATTGAGTAGCATTACCCTCAGTTTTTGCTTGCCTGTACCTATTATGGTGGTGAATTTGTCATTTGAACCTTGCCTTAAAAAGGCACTATAGGGGCGGCAAGAGCCTTAGCCAGAATCCCAGGGGTAACTGGTGCAGGCCATCTCTGGCAAAGCATAGTGGTCTGTCGACCAGGCAGACAGATACTGGATTCCCTTAGAATGACACCAGAAGCTTAGCCAATTGCTGAAGTCAATAAATATCTCCTTGCACTGCGATATCATTCTGGGCGATGGCAGGATGCTACTCTGGGCTAGGGTCATACCTGCCTGGGCCACATGATCCGAGAGCTCTTCCATGTCTCTTTTCATGTAGTCCAGGGAGGTACGTCTCAAGTCATTCATTCCAACATGGACAATGACCGAGTCATATTTGTACTTGTTGTGGAGTGACCCGAGTACGTGGGTTATCTGGCGGAACCTGGCACCCGACAGGCAGCTGTGACAGTAACCTTCTCCTTGTTTAGCCAGGTACAACTAACGGTGGGTAAGACGGAGATTCAGGTCATAGCCTGCTGTAGGTCCCCAACCATGTCCCAAGACTCGCTCCACATTCCTAAGCACCATGGAAACTATTAAGATCCAACCCAACACTGTCATACTAGGTGACTTCAACTACCCCTCCATCATCTGGGAAAACTACTCATGCACCAATGCACTGGCCCAGTGCTTCCTGGAATTTATCAGTTCCAATGCCCTGGACCAGCTCATTCTTATCCACACTAGAGGAAGTAACATCCTTGACCTGGTTATTACTAACATGGGCAACCGTTGCTCTGCACCAATAGTCAATTCCTCCCTGGTTAGATCCGACCCCAAACTAATCAGTATGGAAATCCACATCTCATATACACCCCCCCGCATAAGTATCCACCATGAAAAACTTCTCTATAGCTGACTTTGGACTCCTAAAAGCAGAGGTGGCTAACTTCACGGCACCCATGCTAATGGAAAATAGATGCATGACTGCCGAATCATACACCAATGCATTGTACGAACATGTACATAAATGCATGGAACTAGCCATACCCAACATTAGCAGGATGCTGTCCTCCAAAAAATGACGCCAATCTGGTGGACCCCTGCCATTAATAAACTCTACAACAGAAGGAAGAAACTGTTGCAGAAAAAGGCGAAGTCCCTAGATTGGAAAAATTCTCTTATTAACCTCAACAAAAAGTTGAGATCCCTCATCAAAACCTCCAAAGCCAGCTATGAAGGCAGAATTATGGCAGACACTAAAAACCACCACAAAGCCTTCAATACCCAGATTTGTTCTGAGTTACTGCACAATGGTGCCTCCTATACTAAGCCAACAGATATTGCCAACATACTGGCTGACAGATTCAGTGCCAACTTTACCTCTCTTCCTAATGGTTAAGGTGTTTGCCTTACAAACACAAGGTGTGGGGTTTGAGTCTCACAAGGGATAACAGACTAGGCTTAAAAATGGCTCACAAGGGCAGTTAGCTTAGTAATAACCTATGTGTGTCATGTGTCTTCCCCACCCTAAAGGACCAATCCCAATACCAGAAGAATGCCAGGCACCCAGCATTACTACAGCACAGGTTAAAGCTGCATTGTCCAAGGCCAAGAATATAGCTTCCATGGGACCCGATAATATCCCTGGCTGTGTTCTACATGAATTACAAAGTGAACTGGCAAACGCATCTGTGCGCCCTGTTCACTCATAGCCTCACCTCAGACTTTGTCTACCGAATCTACAGTCATCCCTCTCCATAAAAGAGGAGCGACTACAGACCCTGGAAATTATCACTCCATTAGCCTGAAGAGTCTGCTATATAAGGCTGTAGAGCGCATCATCATGGACCTAATTAGCAAGGATACAGGGAATCTCCAAACTCTAGATACCACTCAATTTGGTTTTGTGAAAGGTAGATCATGCCTGCTCAACCTGGTTGACTTCTTTGAGTCAGTCACCAGAGCTGTGGATGAAGGTAAGGCAATTCATACAGCCTACCTACGTCTGGCCAAGACCTTTAATACCATTCCTGACTCAGGAATTATTGATAAACTCACCAAACTAGGTATCAACCCCTATATCTTTAGGTGGGTTGCAAATTGGCTCACAGATGGAACCCACAGTGTGAAAGTAGCAGACTCCAAGTCAGACTGCCGACCATTCATGAGTGGAGTCCCACAGGGATCGGTCCCGGGTCCTCTCCTGTTTGGCATCTACTTCTCAGAAGTCTAGGCCAACACGGAGGGACTCTGGCTAACCAAGTTCGCAGACTACTACAAGCTGGGAGCCATTATTAACGATTGAAGTGAGGCAGACATCCTACAGAAAGGCTTCACTGAGACCAATGACTGGTGTCGAAACCATGGCCTTAAGCTTAATGCCAAAAAATGCGTCATGATTCCCTTTGGAAAAAAACTCTGTTCCCACTAATTACCACATCGATGGGAGCCCCCTGAAGACTGAAGGTGTTATAAGAGATCTGAAGACACAGGTTGACAGCAACCTGTCCTTCGACCACCACATTGCCACTCTGGTCAGAAAGTCCTTCTATGTGGCACATCTCATTACCAAGGGTTTTGCATCCAGGAAGAAAGAGGTGGTCATTTCTCTCTACCCTTCCCTCATTAGACCAGTCATAGAGTATAATGCTCCGTTTGGCATGTACCTCACTAGACACCTGCAACAGCTGGAGAGGCCACAAAAGTACCTCACGAAAAGGATCCTGGGCCTTAAACACATGCCCTACATGGACAGACTCAAAAATCTCCAGCTATTCTCTGTCTCATATCGTCTACTAAGAGGTGATCTCTGCTTGACTTATAAAGCCATGTCTGACCTAGCTCTGTTAGAAATGCTACATCTAAAAAAATCCTAATCCCTTCGCACCACAAGCTCCAGAGACCTCAACCTCATTACCACAATCAACAGAACATGCTGGAGGGACGGGTTCATAACCCAGAGACTGGCCATGCTCTGGAATAGACTTCCCATACACGTCAAGCAGAGCACCTCACCGGCCTTCTTCAAGAGAAATCTTGAATGGATGGGAAATAGAAATTTCACCCTGGGGATCACTCCAGTGGCTCTACTTGATATAGGCACTGGGAACTAACGTCGGACGGCACAGTGCCAGGGCACTTCTATGAGCTAGGCTTGTAAAGACTCCAGAGCCTTAGCCTAGTACACACCTATGAACCTCTGAGTGCAAAGGCTCCACACTAGATTGAACCTGTATACTGCGTGAGGAAAAGACTTCATGCACCAGCCTTTATTATCCCCAACTGCATCTGCTATCTTAAAAAAAAAAAAAAAAAAGTCTGTGAGCAGCATTGGACTTTTTTAAAAGTAGTGACTTTCCCGGTCAACAAATGATAAATAAATAAATAAAAATAGTGTAAAATCAGTAAACTGCCAACTGATTGAGCAACTTGCTTAAATCCTGTATTTTGTGTGCAAATATATTTGGTATATCTATGAACCATAATGCAGTAACTGATGGCATGCAACCAGTAGCTGGAAGTCTAGCAGTCCCTCATGACACAGAAGTAGAGGTTTTCGGTTCAAGCATAGGTCTCAGCCTCTTAACAGGCCACTGTGGAACACAAACCATAATAATGTGTGACAAATAGCCAAAATGTGGAACACCGTATTTTCACACTGCATGGAAATGTACCATTTCCAGGGTACATGGCTGAAAGTGGTCTTTCAGCCAAAAGCATATACTGTGCATTTGTGTTATCAAATTCTTCTATGATTCATTATTTCTAATTCATATTATTCTAATTCACTTATAAAGTTAATAGAAAAAACATGTTTTGCATCAGTGTGTATTTTCTGAAGAATAAAGTATGACATTCTAATGTTTCACTCTTTGCATAAACATACATTTTATGAACAGAAAGCATGATGCTTTAATGTCAGGGACTGTCTGACTAATGTACAGTGATTTACCAGAGAACCCAAAACTTGTATAAGACATGGGGGAAAACTATGAGTCAGAAATCAGGGGCACTTCAGAAGTATGCATATCTTAGAAGAGCACCCCCATGCTGCAGCCCTAGTAATAAATTAGAACAAAACATTTGGAGATTACTGCCTCATAGTTCCCAACGACTTTACTGAAGAATTTCTGGTAAGATCAAGCATAATGGGGGACAGTGGTGCAATTTTAACACATTATTTTAATTCACTTATAATGCCAATAGAACTATATCATCAGTATCTGATATTGACTATAATCAGTAGTGATAATGCAGAAAAATAAAAATCTTGCAAGGGACGGAAAAAAATATGAGGCAAGTCAGGGATAGTTTAGAGGCTTACCTAAACATTGCCCCCCTTCCTCATAACTACAACCTAGCCCCCGATGATAACCCCAGAACAACTTCTGCAAAAAGTAGCTTTCAGTTTCTCTGTTCAAGAATCAAGGACAGAACCAGATGTTATGAGGGACAGTTGGTCCACAACCAGATACAATTTATTGCATGTTATTCACTCAAGGTTGCATTATAGTTCACTTGGAAAGTTATTAGAGTAATGTATTTTTGCATCGCAATGTATTGTCTGAAGAAAAATATCTGACATAACTGTTCATCAGGAATTTACAAATAAAACTAAAACTTGTAGGAGGGACTGGGCAAAACTAGGAGGGAAAATCTGGGATAGCTCAGAACAACTGTACTTTTATATACATTTCAGAAGATTTCCCCTCCCCCAAATTGTTATAACTTAAATTAGCAGGTTCATTAGGTGTCCTTTGCAGACAATCCCACCAATTGCAGCAGCCCCAAGCACAAGATAAAAATAATAGATAAATAAATAGTCCACAGTAAACAGGGCTGCAGAAATGGATCAGCTTAGCTCCAAATCAAAGCTGCAGCTTCTGACCATAGCATTATTTATTTATTTTACATTTGTTAACCGAGGGTGTCTGTCTGAGCCGAAAAGGCCCTTTTTCAGCAGAGGCCCATGGAAAAAAGCTCCACAAAGACAAATTACAGACACATTTAGTTATTTAGGCATGATCAGTATACACACAAATTACAAGAGATGTTTTTACAGTGGTATGCGACACACAAACAGTTACAGTGGAGAGAACAAACAAAAAAAATTAATTTAAAAAATAAAGGTAATTAATAGATTTGTGGTGTACAGCTGAAATTTGGAACATAGGTAGAATACATACATAGTACACAGGTACAGTACATACATTGTAGATTAGCCAGTGTTTGTGAGTAAGATTGAAAACTACTGTCAAGTGCTCTAGATTTAGTATGTATATGTTATCCACTTTCACTAGCTTGGGGAGCAATCATGGCACTGCCAACTTTGCTTGAGATGTTGCCTGATGAGGTCTTTAAAGGAGGCTTTGGATGATGTGTTTTGAATGCTTGTAGGGACAGAGTTCCATTTTTAGCCACTGAACTACTGTATAGTGCATCTCCAAAGCTATTGTAGCTGTTGGTGACTTCTAGTAGTAGTTTGCTTGATGATCTAAGAGGCCTTTTAGCTGAGTGATGCTGTACTAGGTTTTTGAGAGCAGGACACCTATTGGGGAGGTAATAGATAGAATGACAGAGGCAGAGCTGATTGTAGGTTAGGAGGTTGGGCAGTTCAAGCCAGTGGAGCTGTCTCAAAGCAGTACAGTGATGAGTTCTATATGAGCAATTTGCAGCAAAGCAGGCAATTCTGTTTTAGCAGGCTTCCATTTTGCTTAGTTTAGTTTTGTTGAGATTAGTCAGAATGGGAGATGCATAGAGTAGGGTGGATATTGTGTTGTTGGTATGAAATGGTTTGATACAGTAGAGTGACCACAGTTTGGCATGTACTTTTTTAATAGTTAAGTAGAGATGACTATCAAATTTTAGGTGGGAGTCTATGGTTATTCCCAATAGCTTAACCTGTGCCACTGGAGCAATTGGAGTTGCATTTGTGGAGTAGATGGTGAATATTCTTTTAGTGGTTTTGTTAGAACTGGTTACAATCATAAGCTGAGTTTTCTTTGGATTTGAGGATAAGTTGGGCTTTGGTAAGGTAGTTTTCAACGTCAGAAAATGCTAGTTGAGTTGTTTGCAGGAGGGTGGGAATGTTTTGTGCAGCACAGATTAAGGTAGTGTCATCTGCATACTGAATTATAGATGCATGTTGTGTGGAGGTATGGAGGTCATTTGTGAAGACTGTGAATAGTAGTGGTCCTAAGATAGAACCCTGTGGGACTCCTATAGTTATGGGCAGCTGAGGAGAGAGAGAATTTTCCCATTTCACAGCTTGGTACCTGTCTGTTAAGTAGCTTTGGAACCAGGTAAAAGTGGAATTTGATAGATATTAGTTTAGTTTGTTTAGCAGGATTTAGTGTGAGACTGTGTCAAATGCTTTGGACATATCCAAAAAAAAGAGTTGACACTTGTAGGCCTTCATTTTTGAGACTGTTTACTGTGTCTCAAAAGCAGAGGAGGGCTGTAGTGGTACTATGGGCAGGTCTGAAACCATGTTGAGTAGGTGACAGGATGTTGCTGTCTAGGAGATTGTTTAGCATCTGGATATGGATGCATTTTTCTAGGATTTTGGCCAGTGGGGAGAGTAAAGCAATGGGTCTGTAGTTATTAAGCTCAGTAGATGTCCCGCCTTTATGTATGGGTGTAACATAGGATGTTTTCCAGCGTTTGGGCACATAGTTTTCAACAATTGATCTGTTTATGTGAGTGGAGACTGGGACAGCAAGAGCATCTGCTGTGAGTTTCAAGAAATAGCTGAGGAGTAGGTTGGCTGCTGTTGATGATGTTTTTAGTTTGGAGAGCATGCTTTTGATTGAAGTGGTGGAAACTGTTTGTTTTTAGGTTAAAGCTTGTATTAGTGTTACTTGTGTTGGGGGGGATAGTGAGGAAGGAACTGTCCTGTGATACGAAGGACAGAATTGAGTTCACAATGTGGGAGTTGAATTGTGTTTCGATGGGAACTTTAGTGTCAGGGGTTGTTGGTTTGGGGGCAGCCTTTTGGGTGGATTTTTAGTAGCTGGTTTACATTTTTCCAAAATGTTTGCGGGTTGTGTTGGTATTTAGTTTGTAATGTTGTATAGTAGGATTTTTTGTCCATCCTAATGCATTTTTTGCACGGTTGCGCAGTTCTTGGTACTTAGGCTTTGCGTTTGTTTTTTTTATAGTAAAGCCAGGCAGTGTCTCTGGACTTGAGGATTTGTTTGGTTTCTTTACTGAGCCAGGGGTTTGTAGAGGTTCTAACCTTGATTTTGTGCAATGGAGCGACAGTGTCTAGGTGTTGTAGAAATGTTTTGTTGAAATATGCTACAGCCTGGTCAAGTGGGAGGGTTTTTAGGGGGGTCCAGTCACAGTTACAGAGTAAAGTGTTGAGGACCTCAGCAGAGAATTTTTTTGTGTCTCTAGTGAATATATAGTTAGTGGTTTTGCATATGCTTGTTCTACTACGTATAAAGTATATTATGCTGTGGTCACTTAAGGTGTCTGGGGAAACTGCCTGTGTGAGGGTACAATGTGGGGTTGTTAGTTAGGACCCAGTCAAGGATGGATTCCCTTTTAGATTTTTTATCGCATCTAGTTGGAATTTGGACTAGCTGCTGGTAGCCATGGAGATTTATTAGATTACTTGGTGGTTCTGATATACAGGTGAACCAATCTAGGTTGAAGTACCCCAGAATAAGGGTTTCTTGTGAGTATGTGGAAGAACACCAGGATAAGAAGTCTTCAAGGCTAGCGGGTGTATTACCAGGTAGAATATAGATCACAATTGTGGTGATGACCTTTTTAGGGTGAAGTTGAAGTTGTGAGATAAGTATGTCCCAATTATTGGGGGAGGGGTAGGAGTTTGGTAATTGATGGACAGTTAAGTTGGACTTGTAGAGTAAGGCAGTTCCACCCCCTTTACGAAGTGGTCTGTCTTGTCTAATGATATTGTAGCCAGTAGGGAGAACTTCTGAGTTAGCTATGTTTTTATTTAGCCAGGTTTCTGTTAAAGGAACTATGGGGAATAGTGCGCTGTTGTGGCCTGGAGTTCAGGTATTTTATTTTTGATATTTCTAATATTAATATTTAGCATTAAAAGATGGTTGGTTTTGCTGCTGTTGTTGATTTGCCCAGGGATGAAGAAAGTGGGGGTGTTATGTTCTGACATTTGTGTTGGAGCAGTTTGTGTTGGACAGGATGGATTTGGACTTGGGTTGGGGTGGATATCCCCAATTATGGTGAACCTGGAGTTAAAATGGTTATACAGATGTTGGAGTTTGGTAAGGAGTGTGAGAAAGTATTGTTTTTTTTTTTTTTTGGAGTAGGAATGAGAGCATATGTGTTTAGTTCTGAATTGGTCCGTTATGTAGTTCTTGAATAACTGTGGGCAAATATTATTATAATGTGTGGTGTCTGTATACGAGAGTGCATAATGCAGTGTTGTGCTACTAAGTTTAGGGATATTGCTAGAGTGATAACTTGTGGTGTTGTAAAGAATTATGAGAAGACAGACTAGACTTGGTTGTGTGATAGTCATGGTTATAAAATTTAAGTTGTTTCTAGGTGGGTGGTCTGAAAAGGAATTATAGGGTTGCACTATATGTGGATGGGGAAATAGTGTGGGTGATGTATAAAATGCCTAGTGGGAATGAGAGTGATTGGGAGTATTTTGTGTGGAGCAAGTTGGTGTGGTATAATGTGATATGACTTGAGGAGCTGTGATTGGTGGAGGTGATGTGAGGGTGAGCTGTGGGTGTAGCTGTGATTACTATAAATGTAGAGGTAGTGGGGGCAGGAGGGAATAGGGGGCAGGGCAGAGCCAACCAAGACAAGAGCAAAAAGTAAATATTACTTTACAAATCTGAACACTTTTAAAACAAATTCCTGAGGTCTAATGGCTTACCGGCAAGCAGAATGTAACTGCTGAAGAGCACTTGTGTCCTGGTGGGAGACTAGAAATTTAAAGATGCCTCCATGCTCAGCAGGATTCTAATATAGACTTTGTATTGGGGGAGGGAGATAGCACAAGGGGTGTAAACCAGGTGGAATGCAAAGAAACCAGAGAGGCAATCAGTGAAGGCCTCAGAGGGGGTAAGTAATAATTTAAACTACCTATAAAGTGAAGGAGAGAAGAGACCGCAAAGTTTATTAAGGTTGGGAGTGTCTTTACATTGATTTGCTGATTAGTAACCAGTTTGTGTACAGATTACAGTAGGGAGATACATTAGCAATGAAGGGGAATGTATAGAGATGCAAATAAACAGGTGGGCCTCCAAGTGATACAAACTAAGGCAGAAAGCACCAAGAGGGCTGCTTGATGGTTAATTTAGTCACAGGGATGTGTATTAAATGTATACTGTCTATTGAACAGTTAGGATTACTGTACTAGTGGGGGGGAGGTGGGGAGGACACAAGGCTACAACAGTCAGTTTTATTAGCAAGCTGAGAACTACTAAGAAATACTGCTAATGTAATAGCTTCACTCTCATAAAACATACAAGTAGAATGCCTGGGTGGACTGACCCTGCTCCTGAGGCACAAAATGTATATCCTTGTTTATTTTGCAGTACTGATTCCTTCTTATACTGTATGGGTGAACTGGTAGCCGCAGACTGCAGATTTGCTTGAGTGTGCTCTGAAGAGAGAGAGAGAGAAAAAAAAGAGGATGAAGCTAGTAGGAGATAATGACAGGTCAAAGGAAGTAATGAGGAGATAGGAGGGTGTAAAAGATACAAATCTGAGAATAGTGTGGATAAAGCAGGAGAATAGATGTTACTACTACAGTTTGAGAGTGCTTCAACAGTAACCACATCACAGTGCCATAACTTAGTTTGGAAACAGGTTAATAAATCATACACAATACATTTATCAGCCAATTATCCTGTGCATACAAGAAAAAGGAAAATGAATATCCAGCACTCTCAAATTGCAGCAGACGACCAAATGAGGTAGATCTTTTAATTAAAGACACACTGTGCTGTATTGCCTGCAGGTGTAAAATGCATTCTGAAGTATTAATGCACTCCTCCTTTCCAAAAGAAAAAAGTGCCCTGTGATACCATTTTCAGAATATCACAGTGGCATGAAAACCAGCAGAGTCTCGATTGGTCTCTTTGCCTGAGGACATCTGTAATTGGCCCCATTTTCTCTGTCTCTCTCTACCAATTGGCTAAAGTAAAATTACGGTCTCTGAGCCACTCAGAGAATGGAAAGTGGAACCACTACGTTGAAATACGGAACAGTGCAACACTGCTTGATGTTCATCGTGTTTCACTATTGCAGTCATTACTCTTGGGTTATCCTGCTGGCAGACGACCCGCAGTCGGCCAGAATTCCAAGTCTAGGTCCGGCATCGGTTGCTGTCGCCTCTTCCCTGACGTCAGTGCGCCAGGGGTATGAAAGATGCAGCCAACGCCATTTTCTTCAGTCTTTCTTGCCACGCAGTGCTCGAAGCAAAAGCAGTTCGCAAGTGCCGGACGGCCGACTCCTGAGATTTTCAAATCTGAATTTCAGAACTGAAGTCTTCATTAAAGCTAAGCACCCCGTTGGGGAAACTTTTTTTCTTGCTCCAGACCAATGTCTGAAAAAGTTAACAATTGTATTTCTTGTGGGAAGCAAATACCTCATAAGGATTTTCACTCTTACTGTATTCCTTGCCTAGGCCCTGATCACAACGTTGCTAGTTGTCGGTTTTGTGCTAGATTCAACCAATGCACTATCATGCGTCGGTTCAATTTTGCATTTCATTACTTTGGCCGACGATTTAATTATATAATGTCGGCGGAACAGCCGACAACCGGAGTTTACAAAAAACGCAAGGACAAGGATAGGCATCCGAGGTCCAAAACCGACGAAGCCTCTACTAGGCCAGTCGCCAGTTCTCAGTGAGGCACTTTCGCAGCCCCTGGCACCCACTATCTCAGAGCCACAGGCCGCTACCGACTCCCACGTGGAGCCGACTGGGCTTCTGGAAACTCAAGGTATTGGACACTCAGAAATCAATCCCTCAGATGGGTCTGGGGCCGCTGAGCAGGCATCGGCTTCTGAGGGTTCCTTCAGACCAACACAACTATATGTTAGGTCATCTTCAGCTTCAAAGACTAAAGCACTAAAGACAAAGAAACAAGTACAGCATTCTCCTATTCAGACTTCCATGCCTAAAAAACAGATGCTCAAAATGGCCGAAGACCTAATTACTTTCATCAGGGGCTCCCATCCACCTCCTGATAAAGGGGCCTAGGCAAGAGACAGAGTATGATTCTTCTGATCAGGTTTCTATTTCCTCTGATTCCTTTTCTGAACAGGGTTACTCCATGCTTCCCTATGAGGATTCTGATGCTGAAGAATCCATTCCTTCAGCCTCTCCTCCTGAGAACTATTCTTTTGGGGAAACACTGCATACTATGAGGGAGCATTTCCACTGGGAGAGCCAAGATTATTCTGAGTCTAAGAAAAGTCTCAGAGACTTCCTGCTTCTTCCTCAGCACAGACCCCTAGCTATTCCACCTGTTCTAGACATTGTAGATGTATTTTCAGAGTCCGGACTGTCCCCTGACTCTCTACCCCCTGCACCTGCTAAGCCAGACAGATACTACAGGGTCCTGGATTCTCATAAATTCCTATATAAAAACCCTGCAGCAGACCCAGAAACTATATCTCAGGGTCCCAAGGGGGTTAAAGCTTCCACTGCAAAAAACCCTGTCCCCTCTGATAGGGATTCTAGGGCTCTAGACAGATGGGGAAAAAGTTTACACTTCTGCCACCCTGGCTGTAAGGGCTTTAAATTGTCAATTTCATATGCTTAAATATCAGCAATATTTAATGTCACTTCTTAAACAAAAAATGTTGACAAATACTGAATGTTCAGAGAACAAAGAATTGCAGGATTTATTGCATGCAACTGAACAAGTGGGAAAGCATACTTTGCAATGTGGTTATGATTCACTGGAGGCCTCATGCAGGGCCGCTGTTACAGGTTCTGTTATTAGAAGGCATGCTTGGTTAAAGGAACAAAATCTGCCTGATCATGTTAAAGCAAAATTATTAGATGCACCATTACAGCATGATACTTTGTTTGGTACTAAAGCAGAAGAGGTGTTGAAAAAAATGGAAGATAAAGCAAAATCCATGCAGACAGTAAATGATTTCTTACAGGTACAGCCACCCAGGTTTAGCAGGAATTGGCCTTCTAAAAATTGGTCCTTTCCAGTCTCACACAAACTACAAAGAGGCAGATACAGACGTCCCAGAGGCAGATCTCAACCCCAAGGCTCATACAGACCTACACAATGGTGTGCTCCTACCTCCAAAAGCGGAGAAGACAAATCACAGCCTTACAGGAAACAGTCCCAATGACTTTCCTCTACCAGTTCCAAGCAGTTTTCTTTTGACAGCCTCCTTAGGGGGAAAACTAGCACTTTTTTCATCAAATTGGCAAATGGTTCCCCAAGACAAATGGGTTCTGAACATAGTGTCCCAAGGCTACAGGTTCCATTTTCGCACTCTGCCAAGGTCAAAGGGCATGCCAGACCTGCCACACAGTCAATGGGCAGATGCACAAAAATAAATTTCAACCCTCATGGACATGAGGGCCATTCAGCAAGTACCACAATAAGAGCAGGGGCAAGGATTTTACTCCAGACTTTTTCTAGTACCCAAGAAGGACAAAACCTGGAGACCAATTCTGGACCTTTCTATACTAAATACGTTTCTGGAAGTTCCAAAATTCAAGATGTTGACTCTTCCAACAGCTACTGCCCATGCTGGGCAAGAGGGCTTGGCTCATAACTTTGGACCTGAAAGAGGCATACCTGCATGTTCCCATCAGACAATCTTGCAGAAGATACCTCAGATTCATAGCTGGTTCAATGCATTACCAATTCTCTGCACTGCCCTTTGGCTTATCTACTGCGCCCAGGGTCTTTACAAAATGCCTGGCACCAATAATTGCGTTTTGCAGACAAAAAGGAATTCAAATATATCCCTACTTGGACGACTGCCTAATTCAAGCAGAGAACAAAGACACTCTTCTACAGCATCTGGCGTTTGTAAAAAGATTACTTATTGGCCTAGGGTACACAGTAAAAGAAAAGAAATCAAAACTAGTGCCCTCTCAAGAGATAATATTCCTGGGTGCAAGCTTAAATACAACTGCCCAGATGGCTTATCTCATACCAGACAAGCAAAAACAACTGACTACGTACTTCAAGAAATTGGCAACAAAATCCCACTTATCTGCAAGGAAAGTCCTGCAGGCCTTGGGTTTCATGGTATCCTGCATTCTACTAATTCCATATGCCAGACTGCATATGAGGAAACTACAGTGGTATCTGAAAAGTGTTTGGACTCAGCATTGCCACAGCCTGGAGACAGTAATCGCACTCATTCCCTGTCTACAACAGGAGTTTCGATGGTGGGCAGAAGCCTGTCACCACAACAATGGTCTGCCATTCAGTTTACCCACAGCCAGACAGACACTGACAGCGGATGTATCAGATTATGCCTGGGGGGCTCATATGGCAGGAAAATGTATTCAGGGCACATGGCCTGCAAACCAGATGCATCTTCACATCAATCAAAAAGAGATGCTAGCTATTCAAAATGCCCTGACAGCTTTCAAGGACCTGCTTCATCCAAGACAATTATTGATAGACAGGCAACACTACAGTCATGTGGTACATAAACAAGCAGGGAGGTACTCACTTACCCCTCTGCAGACAAGCAATGACCTTATGGGACACAGCATTGGCTTTTCAAGTTCACCTACAAGCACAATTCCTGCCAGGAAAAACAAATACTCTGGCAGACGAACTAAGCAGAAACCTCATGGATCCCCACGAATGGAAACTGGATCCACAAGTCTTCAGGATGATAATAAGGAAGTGGGGATGCCCAGACATAGATCTATTTGTCTCCCCTCACAGCTGTCAATTGCAGAGATTTTGCACAAGGATTTACCACAAACAAAAAGTGGATGCCCTATCATTCAGCTGGAAAAATCTAACAGTATATGCTTTTCCCCCTCTGCCTCTCCTTCCCAGAGTACTCCTAAAGGTCAGACAAGAGAAGCCAAAAATGATTCTGATTGCACCAGACTGGCCACGCCAGCACTGGTACCCAATCCTAAAGAGCTTGTCTCAAGGTCCAGCATGGATATTGCCTCAAACTTCTCACTTGCTGACCCAACAAAACAATCGGATCCTGCACAGCCAACTCAGGACCTTAAATCTGGCAGCATGGCGGATAATGTAGCCATTCAGAAAACTCCTCTTTCAAAAGCTGTTATGGATGTTTTCTTGGAGGCCAGGAGGCACAGTACCAGAAAATCTTGTGCAGAAAAATGGAAGAGATTCTGTGCTTGGAACCAGGAGCAAGGCATTGACACGTCTGTACCAAATATTCCTCAGATTTTACAATACCTAACTGAGATGCTGAACAAAAGCCTTTATTTCTCATCAATTAAGATTCATGCCTCTGCCATTTCTGCACATTACAATACGGAACCACCTATCTTTTCTCATCCTTTAATAAGACAGTACCTCGGAGGGGCCAAAAATATTAGGCCTCCAAGGAGAGCACCTATTCTGGCCTGGGACCTCAGTTATGTTTTGGAAAAACTCACACTGCCTCCTTTCGAGCCAGCATCAACAACGGATATTAAATTTTTATCTTAGAAAACAGCTCTGCTCCTAGCCATAACCTCTGCAAGGCGAGTCTCTGAGTTACAAGCAGTCATGGCTGTGGAACCTTTCATCGTTTTTCATCCAGACAGGGTTTCTCTGAGGACAAACCCTACATTTATGCCTAAGGTGGTGTCCAGTGTGGCCCTCAATCAAACCATTCAATTGCCTACCTTTTACCCAAATCCACAGAACAAAGGTGAGAAAATTCTGCATTCTTTGGACATACACAGGCAGTTACGCTTCTACTTGGACAGAACTAAAGCTTTCAGAAAGACTGAGCACCTTTTAGTGTCATATGCTGCAGGATCACAAGGAAAGGCTATATCAAAACAGACTATTTCTAAATGGATAGGCCATTGCATCCGTTTCTGCTATTCTCAACATGACAAATCAGTGCCTAAGGGCATTAGGCCTCATTCCACCAGAACAGCAGCCACTTCAGCAGTCTTCCTCAGAGGCGTACCAACCAAAGAAATCTTAGAGGCTGCAACTTGGAGTTCAGTGCACACCTTTACAAAGCACTACCACTTGCCTCTCTACTCTAAGTCCAGAGCAGGCTTCGCCACTGCAGTTCTGCAGGGCCTCATAGCCTCTCCTAAGCCTATTTAGCCCAGCCACCCATCCTCAGCTTTGGGGTTCAACCCAAGAGTATGACTGCAACAGTGAAACACGATGAACATAGTACAGTTGTGTACCTACCATAAATGTTCAAGTGTATTCACTGTTGCAGTCCAGGTTACCCACCCACCATCCCCCTTCTCTTTGCTGGGACTTATCTACACTTCTCTATCCTATACAACCTTTTTGGTGTATTTGATTGTAGATAAAGGAAATGTTATTTTTGTGCATGCATTTCTTATTGCTATACTTTTCACCCTACCTATTTGGTTCACCTGACATCTGGGGCAAGAAAAACTGAAGAAAATGGCTTCGGCTGCATCTTTTATACCCCTGGCGCACTGACGTCAGGGAAGAGGCGACAGCAACCGACGCCTGACCTAGACTTTGGAATTCTGGCCGACTGCAGGTCGCCTGCCAGCAGGATAACCCAAGAGTAATGACTGCAACAATGAATACACTTGAACATCTACATTTATGGTAGGTACACAACTGTACTTTTTGTATTCCAAATGTGGAGCCTTCTGCATAAGGCAGTGCAGTTGGACACTAAGAGTTCAAGACCAAATAACGGGATGTAAGGAAGAGAAAACTGCAGCTAGGGAGCCCTATAATGTGTCTGCCCTGGTCACTGCTACCTCAAGGCTACAAACCGATATCTCTGATATCCATTCAGTATAGCCAGTAATTGAAGTATCTTTGCTATCAACATAGTTCCATACTCAGTTAACAGTTGAATTTAGCAGCAGTGCTGCAGGCTCCCTTTCCCTGTTCAAAGTGACTGGCATGGATTGCAATCAGACAGTGTCATCCTAACATTCAGGTGGAGAGGGCTGTTCCTCGCTTAATAAAGCTGAATTTAGCAGCAGTACTGCAGCTTCCCTTTGGACCAGTACTGGTTACAGTTGAGCAGTGATGTCCTAACATTTGTTGTTGGTTGGAAAACAAAATGTTTTCTAAGGTTGTTCCAGAAGAGACATGGCTGCTTCTTAGTGCTTGTTTCAGAAATGTCTGTAGACAGACGTGCTGTGGACATTAGTTAACATGACCAGGTGTTATTGCTTGATCTTGATACTGCTGATATCCTTCCGACTCATTTGAGATTCATATTTGTTCTGAGGCCTGGCCTTTTAGTATTTCTCCATCTCTGGCCTCCCTGAAAGATGTAAGCATTTTACTGCTTGAGATTTTTCCAAACAATTATCTGTTTCAGAAGGCCTCCAAAATATGTGGTAACAGTTGATGTTATGTAGTCCAATCTCGCCTACATTCTTATCCGTGGGTTCGGAGCCGAACCTCGGCTCTGACTCGGCCATACTCTAGCTCGAAGTCTTTATTTGGCTCGTGGCTAAGAGGTATCCCATGCTGCAACGCACCTATCCCCAGATCTCATTTGCCGCTCGTACAGCTCGGACGTGATCTCGCTCTTGGCCATGGCTAAGTACAATTTTTCGATTTATATTTCAATATAGTAGCTCCAAAAGCTATTTTCATAGCTAGTGTGTGTGTGTTTTGCTTCTGCTGGTTGTGTCCAGTTCTGTTGAACCTTTTTATTGGTATCCCGTTTCTTTCTTTGGTGTTTACGGGCTAGGCCTGTTTCAATTAGAGGACCTAGTCTAGCCCTCCCCTTTTTTTTGTGTAGGAGACCTGTCAACAGGTTTTTATGTGACCGTTTTTTTTTTTTTTGTTTTTTTTTTTTTTTTTTGTGCCCTTATTCCCTGGGCTAGGCCCATTTAACTTAGAGGACCTAGTCCTCCCTGTGATTATCCCACGGTCTCTAGACCGTTTAAGTTAGAGGCTCTAGTTTCCCGCGCTCTGTCTTGGTTATTTTTGGTTATTGTGGTGAAGGTGCCCCTACTGTTTTTCCCTGTGTGTGTGTTCTTGCTATCAACATGTCAAATTTAATAATATGATGTCTTTGATGGATGGGCACTCTGTGTGCGTGTATTGCTTGGAGTCTATTCATCTACAAGAATCCTGATTGTTCTGTCATGCTTTCAGTCCCCGTGTGCTGCAAGAGAGGAAGAACAAGCTCATTTTAAAGGGATTGCTGAAACCTTCCTTTGAAGAAGACTTGGAGAGGTCTTCTACTTCCAGATCCTCTCCTTCCAAAACAGACAAAAAATCCTCTAAGAAACGCTCTCTAGCTCCGTCCGTTTCCTCGGAGCCGCCAGAGAAAATCACTAGGACTACAGTTGCTTCTTCGGCTCCACTGGCTTCGAGGCCAACAGAAGGCAGTGCATCTATGATGTCGACATCAGCTCCCAGTTTATTGGAGCCGGTGACAGATTTATCAGTTCGGAGCCGGACTCCAGTTTTTCGACCAGTTTCTTCGACTCACAGGTCTCCCTCTGCAGGGAGATCAGATCCCTGACCGTGTCCTCTAGGACCCTTTCCGATGACTATGTCGATAGAGTGGTGAGGAAACTGCCCCAGTCATCGGTGCTGGCTAAATTGCTTTCGGCTCCAGCCCAGTCGGCTCTGGAGCCCATCCTCCCTTCATCTTGTTCCGTCAGACGCCGCAAGGTCGGTTCCAGTAGCCTCTTTTGGCATCTCGGCTCCGCTCTCTGCTCTGACCTCATCGGCGCCATCCATGAGGTCCAGAATTCACAGTTCATCGGTCGGAACCGAGAGAGAGGTCTCGGGTCGATCTTTGGCTCTTAGCCTTCCTCTCTGCACCTCTGCTTGGACCCGACATCGGCTTCGGACCTCATCTCCTCTGCTCCGCGGGCTACTACCGTATCTTCTATAGTTAGTCGAACTTCAGAGCTGGAGGGATCAGCTTTCGAGGTCATGAGGAGTGTGCTGGCCAGGTCGTCAGCTGCATCTTACGGCACCGACACTCTTCCCCCTCCAGCACCGATATCAGTCTCAGATCACCCTCTATCTAGGGACAGTGGAGACCTGAGGCCTCAGGATACCTCCGTGAGTGGTCCCCAGCTTTCTGAGGCCTCCCCAGATTTTTCACATGAGGAGCCCCCCCAGAAAGAGTGTGTGCAAGAGGAAGCACATTTACTCCCAAGATGAGTCTCTCATGTCTGGCACTGACCTCGAGGAGTCAGAGGGGTCCTCCAATTCGTCTTCTGACTATATTTCTTTCTCAGATATCTTGGAAATATTGAGACAGAGAGGCGACTGGCCATCCAAAGCCCCTTCTGAGGAGGAGTCTGTGTTCTTGAAGGCCTTTGGTTCCCAACCCTCTGTCTCTTGGTTTTCTCCCCCGTTCGGAGAGCTCCTGGACCTCGTTTGTCAAAAGGTGTGGGAAACTCTCCAGACACTATGGAACCGGTCCCTAGGAGATGCAACAAGTTTTTGTCCACTCCCCCTGATAAAGAATTTCTTACAAAAGACGTTCCAGTAGATGCCATGGTGGTGGCAGCAGCCACCAAGAAGGAACTTGCAGAAACTTCATCTACCGTCCATTCCCCTAACAATGAGTCCAGAGCTATGGACAGGTATGAGAAGCGTGTGTTCTCTACAGCGGCCTTTACACTGCGGTCGCTGAATTATTTGTCGCATTTTTCACGGCTTCAGAGAGATCTCCTAAAAGAGCTGCGAGATTCTCTATAGGGTAACATTTCTGATGCGGTGGCTCAGAAGGTCAATGCTCAGATGTCTACCCTAAATTCTGTTACCAACTCCTCCATGAGGCTGATCTCTTACACAGCCGATGGAGTGAGCAGGGCTGCGGGTTCCGGAGTCTCTCTTAGGAGACACTCCTGGATGCGCCTGTGCAACTTCGCGGAGGCTTTCAAGTCTACCTTCACCACCGCCCTCTTTGACGGTTCATCCTTATTTGGAACCAAGGTGAAGGACACACTCGCCAGGTGCGAGCAGGAAGGAAAAACCCTGTCTGCTGTTGGGAGTCTGTTTTTCCATGCCTTTTAGACCTTATCCCAAGGGCCAGAAGGGTGGAAAAGTGTGGTTCAGAAAGTCACAGAAATTTTTCACGACGCACAGAGTGATTCCCCCTCCAGAGGCAGATTAGGGGGTTGAAATTCAGGTAGAAGCCGCCCTAGAAGCAGAGGAGGCCCGCGATTCCTTTCGTGGTTCTCCCTATCAGCGCTCCTGAAGGGAGGCCCGACTGTGCGTCTCTGGAGCCAGTCGGGGGTCACAATTCTCTATACCCAGAAGCCTGGTGAGACATCACCCAAGACGAGTGGGTATTAGAGATAATTTCCAAAGGTTATCATATTCCCCTTCTTTCTCTTCCCCCTCCAAACAAAAGAATCCCAGACGTTCCACCCAGTCAAAGGGATTCCGCAACTTTAGAAGTACAAAAGTTGCTGTCAAAGGGAGCCATCCAGCCTGTCCCCTCAGACCAAGTAGGATTAGGGACTTACTCCAGATTCTTTTTGGTGCCGAAAAGAATAGGGGACCTGAGACCCATTTTGGATCTCAGCCGTTTGAACCTTCATGTAGAGAAGTCCAAGTTCCGCATGGTCACGTTACAGTCAATTCTCCCATTATTAGGGAGAGATGTGTGGATGTGCTCCATCAACCTCAAGGATGCTTACTACCATATCAAAATGGACAGGGCATCCAGAAGTCACCTACTCCTCCGGCTGGGAGCCAGTCATTTTCAGTTTTGCGGCATGCCTTTTGGTCTTACCTCAGCCCCCAGGGTGTTCACCCAATGCATGACAGTGTAACAGCTCACTTGAGACGTCAGGGATACCAAGTGTTTCCATACCTGGACGGTTGGCTGCTGTCTGCCACCACCAGGCATCTACTGCTACAGACCAGGGACGCCACTATTGCACTGTGCCAAAGTCTGGGAATTACTTTGAATTGGGAAAAGTCTGCCTTGTTGCCCTCGCAGCGTGTTACCTTTGTCGGTGCCGAATTAGACACTGTGCTCATATGAGGATTTTCCTACCAGAAGAGAGAATTCAGGTTTTACAGCAGCAGGTCTACGCTTTGCTACCACTGAAGGTCAAGGCAAAAGTGGTCCTCAAGTTGTTATGGATCATGGCTGCCACAATTATGCTAGTTCCTCTTGCAAGACTACACATGAGGCTTCTTCAGTGGCTACTTTTTGCCCAATGGTCTCTACAGCATCTCCCGCTCTCCCATCTTATTTTAATTACAGACAGGTGCAAGCAGGATCTGCGCTGGTGACTTCAGACCAGCAATGTCAGCGCGGGTGTGCCTTTCGTTCTTCCTTCTCCGGTTGCCACGGATGCCTCCCAGATCGGGGGGGGGGGGTTATCTTGGCAGGACAGTCCAAGGCACGTGGCAAGAACACGAGATCCCTTTGCATATCAATGTCTTAGAGATGAGAGCAGTGCTATTAGCATTGTAAGCACTTCAAGGCTTTCTTCCTCATGGGACAATTGCAATCCATTCAGACAACATGTCAGTGGTATGGTATCTGAACAAACAGGGAGGAACCAGGTCATATCCCCTTTGCAGAGAGGCACTTCGAGTGTGGCAGTGGGCAGTATCTTCCCGGCGCTTTCTAGTGGCGACGCACATACCGGGGAAGTCCAATGTGATTGCAGATAGGCTGAGCAGAGCTATTCTGATGCCTCACGAGTGGTCCCTGAGCGAACAAGTGGTGAAATGAATTTTCCACAGATGGGATCAGCCTTGATGCGATCTATTTGCCAGCCCCCTCAATGCCAAATGCAGCAGCTACTTCACCCTTATCTCCCCGAAAGGGGAGGCACCCAGGGACGCTCTAGTTCACGATTGGCCCTCCGGTCTTCTCTATGCCTTCCCTCCTAAGCCCCCTGATAACAAAGGTTATTCAGAAAGCACAATCCTTGGGAAGCAAAATGATACTGATTGCACCACACTGGCCTTGTCAGATCTGGTCTCCTTTTCTCCACCCTTATCTAATGGACGATCCATGGATTCTGGACCCAGAGCCAGATCTGTTGACCCATATGTCAGAGCAGTTCCACCCCTCCATTCAGACCTTCAGGTTGACAGCATGGCTGCTCCAATTCCGTCCCTAGTCAGGCTTCATGATTTTTCACCGGAGGTGGTTCATATTCTGTCTTCTTCCCACAAACCTTCTACTAGGAAGATTTATTCCAGTAAGTGGAAGAGATTCTCCATTTGGGCTCATGAAAGGCAGCTTGATCCCTATACAACTCCCATTTCATCAGTTTTGGAATTTCTTTCTCAACTGTTCAGCCAGGGATCAGCTGCGGCAACTGTCAAAGTGCAGTTGGCAGCCATTTCTACTTTTCATGTTGCTAATGAACCCAATCTATTGGCGCACAGACTTTGTAGGGCTTTTCTGAAAGGTACTATGTTACTTCGACCTCCAATCTTTGATCCTGTAATGCCATGGGACCTTAATTATGTGTTACAGTGCCTTACCTCACCTCCCTTTGAGTCCGCGGCAACCTGTGACATTAAATTTTTGTCTTGGAAGACAATCTTTTTGATGGCCATCACTTCGGCTAGGCGGGTCTCTGAATTCCAAGCTTTATCGGTTCGGCCCCCTTACTTGGTATTTCACAAGGATAGGGTTTCGCTAAGACCTAATCCTTCCTTTATGCCTAAGGTTGCTTCAGTGGTCAACCTCAACCAGTCAATTAAGCTGCCTGAATTCTCTAACAGGGCAGAATTTGTTTCATCAGCTAGATGTCCACAGACAATTGCGTTTCTATTTACATAGAACAAAAGATATTAGGAAATATGATCAACTCTTTGTCTTGTTTTCAGACAATAGACTCAGGACTCCAGTTTCTAAAGCAGCTCTGTGCAGATGGATTTCTAGTTGCATTTCCTTCATCTATACTTCAAATGGTGAGGAATTACCCTTTAAAGTGAAGGCTCATTCTACACGTTCGGTGTCTACTTCTACTGCCTTTCAGGCTAGGATGTTGTGGATGATATTTGTGCTGCAGCCACTTGGGCATCTCCTCACACCTTTATTAGTCACTACAAATTGGATCTGATATCTAGCGGCAGATCCTCCTTTGGTTCCACAGTGCTCAGTAGTATTTTCCAGTGAGCCACCCAAGGTTTAGGTGCTAGGGATGCTGTCACACGGATAAGAATGTAGTCGAGATTGGACTAGATAACATCAAGAAGTTATGTACTCACCATAACGATCGATGTATGTAGTCCATCTCACCTC
The DNA here is from genome assembly GCF_019279795.1 of Protopterus annectens. Taxonomy (NCBI): domain Eukaryota; kingdom Metazoa; phylum Chordata; order Ceratodontiformes; family Protopteridae; genus Protopterus; species Protopterus annectens. The sequence continues at coordinate 836,486,765 of NC_056733.1, forward strand.
ACATTCCTACTAACCCACCCACCTACCCCCTCCTGGAGGATCTAGAGGTAGAGTCTCTGTTTTCAGCACTCCTTCTTGATGTGTTGAGTTGGTTCTTCCTCTCAGCGTGTTGGTGTGTGTGTATGTGAGCTTGCAGCAAACATGATCTGGGGATAGGCGCGTTGCAGCATGGGATACCTCTTAGCCAGGAGCCAATTGAAGACTTCGAGCTAGAGTATGGCCGAGTCAGAGCCGTGGTTCGTCTCCGAACCCACGGGTAAGAATGTGAGGCGAGATGGACTACATACATCGAACGTTATGATGAGTACATAACTTCTTGTTTTTGACCATTGATTTATAAACAGGCATTCTGGTGCAGAAACTTCCATTTTTCTTAGGGTTTGGCATTCTGGCTGTGGAATCTAAGACTAGTATGCAACATCACGACTTCACTGTAGGAGTGGGGGGGGGGCACTTCTAGGTACAGGACTTGGAGATGGTTGTGAAATGTGCCACACTGAGGAGATCAGAAGAGGAAACCCCTTCAGTTACCCACAGCAGAAGGCCTTCTTGCAGACTGACTGATGTAGTGAGTATATGACTGTTATTTTTGATTGTCATTCTTTGTGTTATATGCACTGCCACCTCTTCCATCTGTATTCTTGTAAAACCATATCTTTATTCTTCTTCCTTGAACCATCTTTCAATAAGCTATTTCTTCATCACAATGTCTCACCCCATGTATAAGGTGTCAGTGATATGTCCTGGAGCTGGCTGAGAACGATGAAACTAGTATTTTACAGAAGTTTTATACATTTTGCATTCCATCTGTTTTATCTAAAACTGTAATTATGTTTTCATTTACAGTTACGTCGCATGCAGGAAATGATCGCCCAGATGCAGGCCCAGATGAGAAGGAAGCCTGCTGCAGATGAGTGACCAGTAACGAAGCCAACTACTTCCTGCAGAACAGAGGTAGGTCATTAACCATTCACTTCTGTCATACCATTTGCCCACCACTGAAACTGAGAATATTAAGTTTCACCTTTGCACCTAACAATGCCCAAGCTGTATGCCATGTTATTGTTTAATGAGTAGCTGCTACATTAATTGTGAAAAGTACTTATGCCAATAAGATCTGTGCCCCAATGCCTTTCAGTCTGACAATCCATTTGTTTCCTCTTAAAGGGGAACTTCTTTCAGCCTGTTCCCTCAGGGAGAGAGTGCCCTGATTGTAGGGACATCATTTAGGCATTCATGTGGATGTTAATTTTATGCTAAGTCCCTGCCCCTGGCCTCACTGCACACGTCTAGCACTCCCCAGGTAGCAGTAAGTGTGCCAGCAAGGGTGCCTGACTCACTTCTGTGGGTGACATAATCGCTCAAGGCTGCCCTCCTCCCTTCAAGCAGGCACCTCTTTGTGATCTCTTTATCTCCATTGGGGATTCACTCATAGGAGCAAGTCAAGGACCCAGACTTGTGCATCCTCCCCTGAAGAGAGAGACAAGGTGCATAATTCCTCCTTTTCCCCCGTGCCAGCTCCAACAGGCACCTGATCCACTGTTCAATCTGGGTTTGCATGGATCGTAGTCCAGGCTTTATTCCTCTGTATCAGCTGGTCTGGGTAATATTTGAAGTTAAGAGATAATAGTACATTAATCCTGTATTAATAATTCTCCTAGTTAAAAGTAGTTTATTGCTTTAGTCATTTCTGAAATTACTCATGTATAAAAAGAGGCAAATATAAATTCAGTAAGATAAACCAGAATTCCTACTGTATGGTAGAATTGTTTGCTAGAAAGGCAGAACCTTTTACAAGTGTGCAAGTAAAATAATGACCGTACTGCATACTGTTCTGTGTGATTATCCCTGTTTGTTTTAAGTAGTCATTGAAAAGCAAGAAATGGTAATTAAACCTGACTGACTAAAAGAAAACAGGGTATATGTGAGAACGGATCCCTATCATGTGATAGAAACCTCATTTGACTGAAACCATAAGACTGAAATTTCAAAAGACTGAAAAGTCACTTGACTGAAACCCGTAAGACTGAAATCCATAATACTGAATTGTAAACTGGACCATATAAAACCAGACTAGGTGGGGGCTGTGCCCCAAACCCCCTCCCCCTCGAACTATATATACTAACTCCAGGATTGCACTACAGTGGGGTAAAGGGCATATACCTTTCACGTACCTTACAATAGTCTACATGCTGCCACTACTATGCCCTTTTCCCCGCTGTAGTGCGATCCTGGAGTTAGTATATATAGTTGTGTGGGGGGCGTAGTCCCCCACATAGTCTATTTTTATATGGTCCAGTTTAAAATTTAGTATGTTGAAAGTAAGCATTATAGTTTTCAGTCTAGTGACTTTTCAGTCTTTTGAAATATTTTGAAATTTCAGTCTTATTGTCTCAGTCAAATGAGTTTCAGTCAAATGAGGTTCCTGTCATGTGATAGGGATCTGTGAAAACACATGTAAAGTCAATGCATTGACAGTAGCTAAGGGCTGTGATGTAATATTTTAAAGCCAAACCCTGCGTTGTTGGATACCTAGAGGTAGACTAAGAAATCAAGATGCTGGACTCCATATGGGCAGACTCTGGAATTACATTTAAAATATATAGAACAGAGAGCCAAAAAAGGGTGTAAAATGTAGGAAACATGAAGACATTATGAAATAAATGTTTTTTTCGGTCTATACACCCATCCCCACCTGTCTTGCTGCTTTTAACTACTCAGTCCCATTTCCAGACTCCTTACACTGCATAATAATACTACCTTGCCATGCTTTGTCACCCTAATTCTTTCCTCTGCAAGGATTTATATCCGTTTTCTCCCTTAACAGAATGACAGGAATTGTGCCCCAGGTTTTGTAACATCCCCTTTTATCTTGGTTTAAAGATATGACCATGAAGGTGGACCTTGAAATACATGTTTTAAAGTACCAGTGGTCTTTCTGAAGTAAGATGGAACCTGTCTTGTAGACCTGGTCCTCCTGCTAGGCCTGCCCATCCTTCTTTTACACCCAAGCCTTTATTCCTTATCCAGTGCTGCACGTAAGTCATTGTATTGCTGATCCTGTCCTTCCTCATCTTGCTTGCTACTGGAACAAGTAACACTATAAGGAATGCCATAGCCTAGGTTCTGTCCTGCCCCCCTCTCTTGCACCTCCCTGGGTATGCGTACTGCCACCTTAGTCTGTCTCCTCAGATAGGTTATTGATGGCTTCATGCAGCAGAACATAATCACCTTGGTTACATTTTCCCATGTTTTATCTACCTTCCTGCGATGTCATACTTCAGATGAGGTATTAAACCAAAGATCTAGCTACCTGAGTTGGTGGTAACCCAGGAAGATGCAAAAGATTTCACAGCACTTAGAATGTGTGTGTTTTATTTAGTGTACAAAAGTACCATACAAAATTGGACATTAAAAAGTCACATGCACTTCAAAAGTCAAGCATATTGACATTTAACTTTTTTCTCTTTTTCACATTAATAACCAAAAACTGTCCCCATTATATTGTTCTTTTTGTAACATCTTTGACATTTTTGTTTACTTTCCTAACATCATTCATTTGTTGTTATTACTAACCCTGTTTGTTTCTAAGTTCTCCCATCTTTATTTACTAGGCCATATAAATATGGAGAGATTCCTATGGATTGGAGACATGCGTTTGTTAAACCTGTCTTTAAGGAAAAGGGGAGTAGGACAAACCCAGAATGATGTTTCTAGTTGTGGATCTTCTTGTATTTTTGTAAAATGAAATTGTGGCAGCATGAAAAGGTTGCAGCACTGCAGTTTGAGCTTACTCTTCCCTCCCTGTGATCCAGCAGATGTTCTTCGTGTTTCACTGTTGCAGTCATTACATTTGGGTAATCTGCTGGCAGGTTGCCCTCATTCGGCCTGAATAGCAACATCTTGGGTCCTGCATCAGTTGCTGTCTCCTCTTCCATGACGTCAGGTCGTCAGGGGTATAAAACATGCAGCCGATGCCATTTTAATCTGTCTTTCGTGCTGCGCGGTGCCCGAAGCAGAAGCAGTTCGCAAGTGCCGGTCGGCCGACTCCTGAAATTTCATTTTCAAGTTTCAGAACCAAAGTCTTCAAACTAAAGCTAAGTACCCCGTTGGGGAAACTTTTTCTTGCTCCTTACCGATGTCAGTTAAAGGTAATAATTGTATTACTTGTGGGAAGCAAATACCTCATAAGGATTTTCATTTGTACTGTAGTCCTTGCGTTTAGACCCTGACCACAACATGCCTTGCTGTTGGTTTTGTGCTAAATTTAACCAACGCACTATTAAGCATCTGTATAGTTTTGCTTCTAAATACTTTGGTTCAAGATTTAACTATCCTGAAATGTCGTCGGTTAGCAATCAGACTACTGGAATTCACAAAAAAGGCAAAGAAAAAGACAGACAGACCGTTGAGGTCCAAAACCGACGACGAAGCTTCTCCTAAGCTAGTCGCCGGTACTCAGTGAGGTGCTTTTGCAGCCCCTGATGCCCACTACTTTTGAGTCGTAGGCCTCTACCGAGACCCTTTCGGAGTCCGGTATGCCACGAGATTCTCAAAGTATTGAACCCACGGATGTCTCTCCCTTGGATGGATTCGGAGCCGCTGAGCAGGCACCGGCTTCTGAGGGTGTTTTCAGGCCTAAATATTTGTTTATTAAACTGACGCCATCATCAAAAACAAGGCCAAAACCAACTTCTCTGTCTAAAAAACCGACACATGAGCCATCTGCTCAGGCCCCTATGCCTAAAAAACAAATGATCAAAATGGCTGAGGATTTAATTACCTTGATCAGGGGTTCACAACCCCCTCCTGCAAAGAGGCCTAGGCAAGGCACTGATTATGAATCTTCAGATCAGGTTTCCATTTCTTCTGATTCCTTTTCTGATCAGGAATTTTCCATTCCCCCTTATGAGGACTCTGATGCAGAAGAATCCATCCCTTCTGCATCTCCTCCTGAGGATTTTTCTTTTGGAGAAACATTGTATACCTTAAGGGAACATTTTCATTGGGAGAGTCAGGATTTTTCAGAATCCAAAAAGAGGCTTAGGGATTTCCTCCTTCTTCCTCAGCATAGGCCTTTGGCTATACCTCCTGTTTTAGACATTGTTGATAATGTTTTCTCAGAATCCAGCATGGCTCCTGATTCCCTGCCTCCGGCTCCTAGTAAGCCAGACCGATATTACAGGGTTCCTGACTCCCACAAGTTTCTTTTTAAAAAGTCCTACTACTGACCCTGAAACTATTTCTCAGGGTCCCAAGGGTGTTAAGGCTTCTGCTGCTAAAAATCCTACCAATTCTGATGGAGAATCCAGGGCGCGGGATAGATGGGGTAAGAAGGTTTATACGTCTGCAACCCTGGCAATCAGGGCTTTAAACTGATAATTTCATATGCTTAAATATCAATAGCATGTCGTGGGCTTACTGAAACAGAAAATTATGTTGATTTCTGATTGTGTAGAAAATAAAAGTTACAGGATTTATTGCATTCAGCTGAACAAGTTGGAAAACATACTTTGCAATGTGGTTTTGATTCCTTGGAGGCCTCTTGCAGGGCTGCCGTAACTGGATCTGTGATAAGAAGGCATGCTTGGCTCAAGAAGCAAAATCTGCCTGATCATGTTAAAGTTAAATTGCTGGATGCTCCTTTACAGCAGGACAGTCTGTTTGGTAATAAGGCAGAAGTTGTTTTGAAAAAGATGGAGGACAATTTCTATGCAAACTGTAAAAGATTTCTTGCAAGTGCAGCCACCCAGGTTCAGTAGACACTGGTCTACTAAGAACTGGTCCTTTCCGGTATCCAACAGAGCCACTCGGGTCAAAACCACACACTCCATGGGCTCCAGGTTTCAGTCACAAGGATCTTACAGGACAAAACAATGGGTTGCCTCCACCTCCAAATCAGGAAGCAGCAGAGCACCACCCTACCGTAAACAGTCTCAATGACTTTCCTCTGCCATTTGCAAGCACTTATCTTTTGGCAGCCCCTTTGGTGGGAAAACTAGCACCTCATGCTCCAAATTGGCACCAAATTACCCAGGACAGGTGGGTCTTACATATAGTATCCCAGGGGTACAGATTTCATTTCCACACATTGCCAATTCCAAATGGATGGCCAGATCTGCCTCCAAATCTGTGGGCAGAGGCCCAGAAACAGATCATGTCCCTCATGGATATGGGGTCTATTCAACCAGTACCAGAAAAGGAAAAAGGACAAGGTTTTTATTCAAGACTTTTCCTGATACCCAGAAAAGACAAATCATGGCGTCCAATTCTGGACTTATCCATTCTAAATACTTTCCTGGACATTCCAAAATTCAAGATGCTGACTCTACAACAGCTACTGCCTATGCTAGGCAAGAATGCCTGGTTGGTAACTCTAGACTTAAAAGAGGCTTACCTGCATATTCCAATCGGGGAATCTTGCAGAAGTTACCTCCGCTTCAAAACAGACTGTTTGCATTACCGATTCTCTGCACTGCCGTTTGGCTTGTCTACTGCGCCCGGGGTCTTCACAAAGTGCCTGGCACTAGTAATTGCATTTTGCAGACAAAGAAACATTCAAATTTATCCTTATCTGGACGATTGTCTAATACAGGCAGAGGACAAGGACACTCTTCTACAACATCTGGCGTTTGTAAAAAGGCTTCTAACATGCCTAGGGTACACTATAAACGAAAAGAAATCACAACTGGTACCCTCTCAAATTGCATTCCTGGGTGCAAGCTTGAATACAACTGCCCAGATGGCTTACCTCACACCAGACAAACAAGTTCAATTGACAACATACTTCAAACAAGTGGCCACAAAAATCCAGCTTTCTGCAAGACAAATTCTGCAGGCTTTGGGGTTCATGGCATCCTGCATTCTACTAATTCCATATGCAAGACTGCATATGAGGAAACTTCAGTGTTACCTAAAAAGCTTATGGAGTCAACATTGTCACAGTCTGGAAGCAATGATTCCTTTCATTCCTTGCCTGCAACAGGAGTTCCTTTGGTGGGCAGAGGCCTGTCACCAAAACAAGGGACTGACATTCATTCTACCCCCTGCCACCCAAACCCTGACTACACATACATCAGACTATGCTTGGGGGGCCATCTGGCAGGGAGATGCATTCAGGGCGAATGGAGCCCAACTCAGATGCACCTACATATCAACCAGAAAGAAATGCTAGCTGTACAGAATGCTCTGACAGCCTTCAAGGATTTCCTTCATCCAGGACATCTACTGATAAAGACGGTCAACACCACAGTTATGTGGTACATAAACAAGCTGGGGGGTACCCACTCCTACCCCCTTTGCAGACTAGCTATGGCCTTGTGGAACACAGCCTTGACTTACCAAATCTACAAACTCAATTCCTTCCAGGAAAGCAAAATATTCTGGCAGACAACCTAAGCAGAAATCTTATGGCCCCACACAAATGGAAACTTGATCCTCAAATCTTCAGCATGTTGACACAAAAATGAGGGAGCCCAGACATAGATCTCTTTGCCTCTCCCCAAAACTACCAGTTAGACAAATTCTGCACAAGAATTCATCACAAAAAAGCTTGGAATGTGGATGCTCTATCCTTCAGCTGGAAAAAACTGTCAGTCTATGCCTTTCCCCCTCTACCTCTGCTCTCCAAGGTTTTACTAAAAGTCAGACAGGAAAAACCAAAAATGAATCTGATTGCTCCAGATTGGCCACACCAACACTGGTACCCACTTCTGAGGAATATGTCACACCTTCCTCCGTGGTACTCGCCTCAGACTCGTCTATTGTCTCAGCACAACTATCAAATTCTGCACACTCAGCTCTAAACTCTGAATCTTGCAGCATGGCTAATCAACTAATTTCACCAGTCACATCCCTCAATACACCTGTGATGGATGTCATTTTGGAAGCTAAAAGGCCTAGTAATAGAAAATCTTATGCTGATAAATGGAAGAGATTCTGTGCCTGGAACCAAGCACAAGGAATAAACACAGCAATGCCCAGTATTCCTCAACTTCTGCAATATTTAACTGAGATGCCTCACAAGGGCCTATCTTTTTCTTCTGTAAAAATCCATGCCTCTGCCATCTCGGCTCATTACAACACAGAGCCACCTCTTTTTTTCTCATCCCCTGCTAAAGCAGTACCTCAGAGGGGCCAAAAATTTGAGACCTCCCCGGAGAGCTCTAACTCCTGCGTATAGGACCTCACTTTTGTGCTGGAAAAACTCACCCTACCTCCTTTTGAACCAGCTGCCACTGCAGACATAAAATTTCTTTCTTGGCAGACAGCCTTTCTTTTAGCAGTCACTTCAGCTATAAGGATTTCAGAACTACAGGCTCTCATGGCATTGGAGCCTTTCATTATCTTTTATCCGGACAGGGTGGCCCTCAGGACCAATCCTTCTTTTATGCCTAAGGTGGTATCCAGTGTGGCTCTTAACCAAGACCATTCATCTGCCAACCTTTTTTCCCAATTCCGCAGAACAAGGGGGAGCGGATTCTGCATTCATTGGATGTACACAGACAACTAAGATTCTACTTAAACAGAACAAAATCTCTAAGAAAGTCTGATCAACTATGTTGCAGGGGCAGAGTGGAAAGCTATCTCAAAGCAGACTATTTCAAAATGGATAAGCCATTGTATTCGTTTCTGCTACATGCACTATGGTAAACCTGTCCCCAAGGGGATCAGATCCCATTCCACCAGGGCTGCATTTACTTCTGCAGCTTTTCTCAGAGTGGTTCCTACCAAAGACATTCTAGAAGCTGCTACTTGGAGTTCAGTTCATACGTTCACAAAACATTACCATCTACCTCTCTTTTGTAAATCCAGGGCAGGCTTTGCCACTGCTGTCCTGCGGGGCCTTGTAGCCGCTCATAATGCTGTATAATTCCATCCTCCCATCCATAGCTTTGGGATTCTACCCAAATGTAATGACTGCAACAGTGAAACACGAGAAACATAGTACAGATGTTCATCGTGTTACCCTGCTGCAGTCATCACACTTGGGTTATCCTGCCATCAGGCGGTCCCGCAGTCGGCCCGAATTCCAAAGTCTTGGTCCGGCGTCGGTTGTTGTCGCTTCTTCCATGACGTCAGTGCGCCAGGGGTATATAAGAGGCATCCAACGCCATTTTCTTCAGTCTTTCTTGCTGCGCGGTGCCCGAAGCAGAAGCAGTTCGCAAGTGCCGGTCGGCCGACACCTGAGATTTTCAATTTGAATTTCAGTCCGAAGTCTTCAATAAAGCTAAGTACCCCGTTGAGGAACATTTTCTTGCCTCAGTCCGATGTCCGAAAAAGTTAACAATTGCATTTCTTGTGGGAAGCAAATACCTCATAAGGACTTCCATTCTTATTGTATTCCTTGCCTAGGCCCAGACCACGACGTCACAGGTTGTCGGTTTTGCGCTAGGTAAACTATCAAACACCGTTTTGACTTCGCACTGCATTACTTTGGTAGGAAATTTAGCCGACGACTGCCATTCATAAAAAACGCAAGGATAAGGACAGGCAGCCTAGGAATAAGCCAGACACCGAGGCCTCAGCTGGGCCTGTCGCCAGTTTTCAGTGAGGCGCCTACGCAGCCTCTGACGACCGCAGAGCTGGAACCCCAGACAGCTGCGGATTCCCATGCGGAGTCTACTAGGCCAAAGCAGCTATCTACCGACACCGGAGCAGAACTAGACACCGGTGCAACAGAAACACCTTCGGTTACAGAAGGTGTCTTCAGACCGACTACACTCACCATTAATGCTAAATTTAAAACTCCTTTAAAACCAAAGAAAACTGTACATCAGTCTACAGTTCAAGGCCCCATGCCTAAGAAACAGATGCTTAAGATGGCTGAAGACTTGATTACCCTTATCAGGGGTTCCCATCTCCCTCCTGATAAAAGACCAAGACAAGAGGAGGATTATGCATCCTCTGACCAGGTTTCTCTCTCCTCAGATTCTTCTGAGGAACAGCATTACACCTTTCCACCTTATGAAGATTCTGATGCTGAAGACTCTATTCCCTCAGCATCTCCCCCTGAAGACTACTCCTTTGGGGAAACTTTACATACCATGAGGGAACATTTCCACTGGGAAGGCCAGGATTACTCAGATTCTAAGAAAAGGCTACGAGAGTTCCTTTTACTACCCCAGCACAGACCTCTTGCTATCCCTCCTGTTCTAGATATTGTGGATGATGTTTACTTGGAGTCTAGCTTAAATCCAGACTCTCTTCCTCCTGCCCCAGCCAAACCAGACCGATACTACAGAGTACCTGACTCACACAATTTCCTTTATAAAAGCCCTGTAGCTGACCCAGAAACAATTTCCCAGGGTCCTAAGGGAGCAAAAGCTGCTATGGCAAAAAATCCTGTGCCCTCTGAAAGGGATTCCAGAGCCCTAGATAGATGGGGAAAGAAAATATACACCTCAGCTACTCTGGCTATGAGAGTATTAAATTGCCAGTTTTACATGTTGAAATATCAACAATTCCTAATGTCTCAGTTAAAACAAAAAATGAGCACACATTCAGAACTGCCTGAATTCACGGAAATGCAGGATCTGTTGCATGCAGCTGAACAGGTGGGCAAACATACTTTACAATGCGGATTTGATTCATTGGAAGCTTCTTGTAGAGCAGCTGTTACTGGCTCTGTCATATGTAGACATGCTTGGTTAAAAGAACAAACCCTCCCTGACCATGTTAAAGCAAAATTATTGGATGCACCTTTACAGCAGGATGTATTATTTGGTGTCAAAGCAGAAGAGGTTTTAAAGAAAATGGAAGATAAGGCAAAGTCTATGCAAACGGTCAAGGATTTTTTGCAGGTACAACCCCCTCGTTTCAGCAGAAATTGGCCAACAAAAAACTGGTCCTTTCCAGCTTCAGATAGTTCACAGAGGGGCAAATACAGACGCCCAAGGGGCAGAGGTCAGTCACAGGGCCCTTATAAACCTCGCCAATGGGGTTCTGCTACCCAGAAAGGAGGAGAAGACAGGCCCCAAGCTAACAGAAGACAAACACAATGACTCTATCCTCAAACTACCAAGCAAATCTGTCCTGGCAACTCCCTTGGGAGGAAAACTAGCATTTTTTGCAGACAACTGGCACATCATCACAAAAGACAAATGGGTTCTAAACATTGTCTCTCAAGGATACAGATTCCACTTTCAAACCTTACCAAGGATCAAAGGAATGCCAAACCTGCCACCAAATCAATGGGCAGAGGCACAAAAACAAATTACAGCTCTCATGAACATGAGAGCCATTCAACATGTACCTACACAGGAGCAAAGACAAGGATTTTACTGAAGACTGTTCCTAGTCCCAAGAAAGGACAAAGCATGGAGACCCATTCTGGATCTTTCAATTCTAAACACCTATCTGCAAGTACCAAAATTCAAGATGCTAACACTACAGCAGCTTCTTCCCATGCTGGGCAAGAATGCTTGGCTAGTCACTTTGGACCTCAAGGAGGCATACCTGCATGTCACTATCAGACAAAATTGCAGAAGATACCTCCACTTCATTGCAGGTTCAACACATTATTAATTCTCTGCACTGCCCTTTGGCTTATCTACTGTGCCCAGGGTTTTCACAAAATGCCTGGCACCAGTAATTGCATACTGCAGACAAAGAGGAATTCAAATATACCCATACCTGGACGACTGCCTTATTCAAGCAGAAAGCAGACATTCTTTTAAAGCATCTGGCATTTGTCAAACACCTTCTAAGTTGCTTAGGGTACACAGTAAACGAAAAGAAATCAAAACTAGTGCCCTCACAAAACATAATATTCCTGGGTGCCAGCTTGAATACAACGGCCCAGATGGCTTATCTCATGCCAAACAAGCAAACAACAAGCTGACTCATTACTTCAAAATAATGGCAACAAAGACCCAACTCCCTGCAAGAAAAATTCTGCAGGCCTTGGGATTCATGGCATCTTGCATACTACTAATACCATTTGCAAAACTGTATATGAGGAAATTACAATGGTACCTGAAAAGTGTATGGACTCAGCACAGCCACAGCTTGGAAACAATGATACCACTCATTCCCTGCCTTCAACAGGAGTTTCTATGGTGGGCACAGGCATGTCACCTCAACAAGGGTCAGCCTTTCACCTTACCCACAGCCAGGCAAACTATGACAACAGATGCATGGGACTATGCCTGGGGAGCACACATGGCAGGACAGTGCATTCAGGGCAAATGGACTACAGATCAGAGGCATCTGCATATCAATCAAAAAGAAATGCTAGCAGTACAGAATGCCCTAACAGCTTTCAAGGACCTTCTACACCCAGGACAACTAATAATAAAGATGGACAATACCTCAGTCATGTGGTACATAAACAAGCAAGGGGGCACACATTCCTACCCTATATGCAGGCAAGAAATTACCTTATGGAACACTGCACTGTCTTACCAGGTTCAATTACAAGCACAATTCCTGCCAGGAAAGAAAAACACATTGGCAGACCTAAGCAGAAACATCATGGATCCACGCGAATGAAAACTAGATCTACAAGTATTTGCAATGATAGCTCAAAAATGGGGACGCCCAGACATAGATCTGTTTGCAAGCCCCACAACCACCAACTTCAAAAATTTTGCACAAGGACCTTCCATCCACTAGCTTGGAAAGTGGACGCCCTCTCATTCAGTTGGAAAACATTAACATTGTATGCCTTCCCTCCACTACCTCTTCTAGCAAAGGTACTGCTGAAAGTCAGATTAGAGAGGCCACAAATGATACTCGTTGCACCAGACTGACCACGCCAGCATTGGTACCCAATTTTAAGGAACATGGCCCACGGCCCACCATGGATTTTGCCACAAATTCCTCACCTGCTCACCCAGCAAGACCATCAGATTCTACACAGCCAGCTCAAGACTTTAAACCTGGCTGCATGGCAAATTACCGAAACAACCAGCCAACACCTTTATCCAAAGCTGTTATGGATGTCATTCTGGAGGCCAGGAGTCCCAGCACCAGGAAAACCTATTCAGACAAATGTAAAAGATTTTTCGCCTGGAACCAAGCTAAAGGCCTAAACCCCCTTGATCCAAACATCCCTCAGATTCTACAATATTTAACTGAGATGTTACACAAAGGACTTTCCTTTTCATCTATTAAGATCCATTCCTCAGCAGTTTCGGCTCATTATAGCACGGATCCTCCTTTATTCTCACATCCTCTCCTAAGACAGTTCCTCAGTCATGCACTCTTTGGACATTCACAGGCAATTACGTTACTACTGGATAAAACTAAGGCTTTCAGAAAAACTGACCAGCTTTTTGTAGCCTATGCTACAGGATCACAAGGAAAAGCTATCTCAAAACAGACCATTTCAATATGGATAGGGCATTGCATACGTTTCTGCTACATACATCATGGGAAACCAGTACCTGCTAACATTAGGTCCCACTCCACCAGGGCTACAGCTACATCAGCAGCCTTTCTCAGGGGAGTGCCAACCAAGGATATTCTGGAAGCAGCTACTTGGAGTTCAGTGCACACCTGCACCAAACACCATCACTTACCTCTATACTCTAAGACTAGAGCTGGTTTTGCCACTGCAGTTTTGCTGGGCTTACTAGCATCTTCTAACCCTGTCTGACTCCACCTCCCATCCTTAGCTTTGGGATTCAACCCAAGTGTAATGACCGCAGCAGGGTAACATGATGAACATAGTACAGTTTTGTACCTATATATATATATATATATATATATATATATATATATATATATATATAAAACACTCTAACATCTACATATATATATATATATATATATATATATATATATATATATATATTGCCTACCTATTGGGGGCACCTGACATCTGGGGCAAGAAAAACTGAAGAAAATGGCGTCAGATGCCTCTTATATACCCCTGGTGCACTGACGTCAGGGAAGAAGCGACAGCAACAGACGCCGGACCAAGACTTTGGAATTCAGGCCGACTGCGGGACCGCCTGACTGCAGGATAACCCAAGTGTGATGACTGCAGCAGTGAACACTTCGACATCTACATTTATGGTAGGTACAAAACTGTACTTTGTGTACACTTACCATAAATGTAGATGTTCGAGTGAATTCACTGTTGCAGTCCGGGTTACCCAGCCGCCAGCCACCTTTCTTCTGTATTATCATACCTCTTCTTTCCTTCACTATGCTCAAAAAGCCTTTTTGGTGTATTTGCTTTTAGTTGGAGGTAAACTTTTTGTGTTCTAAATTACATGCGCATATATATATATATATATATATATATATATATATATATATATATTTATATTTTTGCTCCCCATTTGGGGGGCACGTGACATCTGGGGCAAGAAACTGATTAAAATGGCGTCTGCTGCATGTTTTATACCCCTAACGACCTGACGTCATGGAAGAGGAGACCGCAACCGACGCAGGACCCAAGACTTTATTATTCAGGCTAACTGGGGGCAACCTGCCAGCAGACTACCCAAATGTAATGACTGCAACAGTGAATACACTCGAACATCTACATTTATGGTAAGTGTACACAACTGTACTTTCTCCAAGGCCTTGTTTTTTTTTTATCAAAACTCCTAAGAGGGATGTCCTTGCCAATTCATTATTTTACTGGTTGTGTAGAAGTTCCAATAATTTAATGTTTTAGTTTTACTTGTGTCGCTGCTTCTGCCTCTGTTTCCTAATAAATAACTTTGCACTTTTGCAGAAAGAATCTTCTTCTATAGTCCAGCTTTACCTCTCTAGAGGAGCTGTGGGTTCAGCAGATTGGTGCAAACCAATATCTTTTTCACACATTTATGCAGTGATCACCTAGTTTGTGCTTCACACTTTAAAAATCACAGCCTAGAAAATAAACTGTTACTAGGAACTTACAGTAACTGTTTAGTCCTTGACGGCATATTAGCCAGCAGGTTTTACAGCGCTCCCATGTTCCTCAAGGGTGTTTAGTCTTGCTTTTTCTCTGTTCTTGTCAGTGGACTCTGGTTGAAAAGAATTGAGGAAAATAGTGCCCAGCCAGTCCCTCTAAAAGCTTTGCGATAACTGCTGGGTCTCTGGGAGGGCTCAAAACTGTTACATAATTGCTCAAAAATGTGTTTGTTGAGTAAACACCATCGATTGATAGTTCTGAATGAAACATCAGGGTACAAACATCAGGGTACAAAATTAAGTCTAGCTGTGAACTAATTCATCAGTCTGTTAGTCTGCTCATATCTTACTTGTGGAAGGTTGAGATGGTCTTGAAGATTTGGAGGTCTAACATGAAGCTTTCTGCCGTGGATATCTTTTGGAATTTACTGTTTTGATATATCTAGCTTGACACTTTACTTGGTGTTCTTTTTTTCAAATACATGGTGGTGTCACCTTTTGCAAACGTACTGTGACATCATGTTTCCATCCAGGAAGATGTTTAGTGCCTGCACCCAGTTTTTTTCCTGGTTGCACAGTTTAGATCTCAGTTGTAATGTACAGTATGGAGAAGTTGTCACAAGTAATATGCTGAAATCTTCAAAATGTGCCTGTGGCTGCCAGACCATGGGACAGGATTTACACTGGCGTCGTCTTTACTGCCTGGGAGGAGGAATATGACCTTACTCATTGTTAAGTGGCAGTACTTTACTCAGCCTGTAGAAAATGAGGAAAGTTTGAGACTTCCCAAGGTGCTGTCTCTGGAGGGTGCTCAGCACAGGATCAAAAAAAAAAAAAAATGAAAAACCAAAAAGACGAAAATAGCAAAAAAAACACAGAACAGGAGCTGGGAACTACATAGGCCAAACTAAACGTCAGTTAAAAATACGTATCTTGGAACATATGGGGGATGTTCAAAATTTTAGGATGGACAGTCCGATATCTGAACACTTTAATACTATTCACAATGGCACTATGGATTCTTTATTTTTTTGTGCATTAGCCCAACCTGACTTTTATAATGCTGGCAATTTTTTTACAAAGGTTATTAAATTTGGAGAGCAGGTTTATATTAAAATTTGGTACTCCTAAACCTAGGGGTTTAAATTTGGAAATGAATCTTACCATTTATTAACATTTTTAAAAAATATGCATTTAAAACTGAAGTTATATGCTTTATGTGTACGTTGGGTTAGATTGTGTTCTTCACTTGTGTGTTTTTTACCAGTGTATGGTCTCTTTAAACCCTTTGATGCATTAATTGTTTGATTGATTTATTGCTTTTCATGTATTGAGTATAAAAGATGCAGCAAATTGATAGTGATTATTCCTTTGAAGGCTTCTTTCTAGCCGAGGTACCGGAAGAATAAACTTGCAGCATCCCAGCTCCTGTCCTGTGTTATTTTTTGCTCAAAAAAAAAACAAAAAAAAAAAAAAAAAAAACAAGAATCTCTCCCATGATTCCAAGCTGGTGTGAGAAAGTAAGAAATGTGGAGGCCAGACGTTGGTTACATACATATTAAGTCTGCCTTAGAGATGGCCTCACATCTCTCATTAGTTCCACACAATAACTGAAAGGGTCAGTCCTGGACCCATCATTGGCCAGAATGAAGAGGTGCAGTTTTGTAGCTACCATGTGTGTGCATTCCAGACTGTCTGTACACCCCGTCCCATGTTTGAGCTTCTGGAGTATACCTTTGCCTGGCCTGCAAAAGGGAAGGGATCCTTCAGGTTCCATGTTACCGACACTATTGTTCTTGGGAACACCTTATAAGCCAGGAAGGTGCTGTGGCTTCTCCCCAAGCTTCCTATTTTTGGGTATGCCTTCTTCAGTAGGAATGAAGAGACACCCTTCAGTTTTTGTGATGCTTAAGCCCACAAGAACAGTCTGTACATTAGACATATGTCGGCTGATGACTCTTGGTTGCATCTGTGTGTGGGTTTATCCTCTGCTCACCTGTCATGATCAAGTGTCTTCTCCAGCACACCTGAGCCCCGTCGACCAACACCCAGTGGCTGATTTTTACCTCACCTGCAAGGCAAGGAGGTTACACTAGTCCTCCCGTAAGCATATGGGAAAGGGGCTGCAAAGACCAAGATACTGCTGTCTGTTACAGGGATAAGAAGTGAAACCTCTCACATTGATCCCTGCTTTGGGGTGATTATCAGGCTGTTTGGTATGAACTTAACTGTAGTCCTCTTTCCTCAAAACTGCATAAGTCACTATCTGACCAAAAAAGACGAGGAATCTGCAACCATCCCAGCAGTAGACCTTGACTTGGGTTTGCTGTTTACTTGCACTGGAAACGCTGAAATTCAACAACTTTTGAGGCAGATGCTGTTCATAAGACTGCAAGCCCTAAACAGAATGGAGTGACAGCCTGCTCGTGTATCCCAGTGCAGAAACTTCTGTGATCTCCTCTGTCTAGCACAGGTATCAGAGGTCACAGCACCTTACTGGCTTATAAGGATCGCAAGGGTTTGGTCAGAGTTGACAAGGGGGTTTTGTTTTCTGCAGCACTGGGGCTCAGATCCCCAAGTTATGTTTCACAGTTCTGTAGCTGACCAGGCAATGAAGAAACCAGCAGATCTCTCTGAATCTAAGCCGTAGAATCTGAAGAATGACTGTATAGTGGTTTCTGCAAGGATTTCTACATTAGTCAGTATAACTTTGTCCCAGTTCTACAGCTTGGGCAACAGGCTCAAGCATGTGACTATGCATGATGGTGGTGCTGTGAGTTTCCTCCTTTAAGGATGATATTAGGAAAGCCATCTCAGCCAATCACTGTGAAGGGTTTACATTGCTTCCCTACCCGTGATCATTTCTGAGATCTAGAAACCACACACACACACAATGTGTAGGTCTGTCATATAGCAATGCTGCCTTTTCTCCATGGCAGTCTGCTGTACAGACTGAGCAATCTAGTCCTAACTCTCTAATAGGAATGTCCATGCTAAACCAGATGTTCATGTTTCACTGTTGCAGTCATTACATTTGGGTAATCTGCTGGCAGGTTGCCCTCACTCGGCCTGAATATCAAAGTCTTGGGTCCTGCGTCGGTTGCTGTCTCCTCTTTCATGACTTCAGTTCGTCACGGGTATAAAACATGCAGCCGACGCCATTTTATTCAGTCTTTCTTGCCACACGGTGCCCAAAGCAGAAGCAGTTCGCAAGTGCCGGTCGGCCGACTCCTGAAATTTTCTCACTCGAGTTTCAGAACCAAAGTCTTCAACTAAAGCTAAGTACCCCATTGGGGAAACTTTTTCTTGCTCCTTACCGATGTCAGTAAAAGTTAATAATTGCCTTACTTGTAGGAAGCAAATACCTCATGAGGATTTTCATTTGTACTGTATTCCTTGCCTAGGCCCAGATTATAACGTGCCTTGCTGTCGGTTTTGTGCTAGATTTAGCCAATGCACTATTAAACGTCGGTATATTTTTGCTTCAAAATATTTTGGATCCAGATTTAGTTACCCTGAAATGTCATCGGTTAGCAATCCGACTACTGGAGTTCACAAAAAACGCAAAGAAAAAGACAGACAGACCATCGAGGTCCAAAACAGACCAAGCTTCTCCTAAGCCAGTCGCCGGTACTCAGTGAGGCGCTTTCGCAGCCCCTGATACCTGCTACGTTTGAGTCGCAGGCCTCTACCAAGACCCATGCGGAGTCCGCTATGCTGCGAGATTCTCAGAGTATTGAACCCGTGGATGTCTCTCCCTTGGATGGGTCCAGAGCCGCTGAGCAGGCACCAGCTTCTGAGGGTGTTTTCAGGCCTCAACATTTTTATATAAAAGGGATGGCTTGCACCTGTCACCCCTGGGCTTCCGGATATTGGCCAAGGCTCTTGCCACCCCCATAGTGCCTTTTTTAGGCAAGGCTCAAATGACAAACCTACCTCCGTAGAAAACACAAGTGGAAAAAAACTAAGGGTAATGCTGTTCAATGCCAGAAGTCTAGACCTCAAGATGCATGCTCTCGAAGCCCTCCTCAGTATGGAGAACATCGATGTCTGTGCAGTGACTGAAACCTGGTTCAAGGCTCCTGAGAGCACCCCTGCACTATCAGGTTTTACCTCATATCATGCTTTCCAGCCTCAAAACTTGGACCGAACCACGAAAGGAGGGGGAGTATTCATCAAAGATACCCACACCTCCAGATTAGTGGCAACGCACGAAGCATCGGAGACCATCTAGGTGCAACTGACCATAGGCAAAACTGCCCTACAGTTTTTAGCATGCTACAGACCACCCTCTCAAACTCAGGAACCCCACACAGCCTTCTTGAAGACACTGGAGAGTATGAATGTCTCTCCAAATACCATCATATTGGGAGACTTCAACTACCCAAACATAGACTGAGAACATTACTCAAGCCCCAACACCCTAGCCCAAAGGTTCCTAGAATTCATAAACTCAAATGCGATGGAACTAGTCACCATTCCCACAAGAGGAGATAATATACTAGACCTGATCATCACAAACTTGGGGACAAAATGCTCCACACCGGAAGTATATCCCTCATTGGTGAGATCAGACCATAAATTAATCTCACTGGAAATCCACATCCTGCCCCCACCCCCTGCACAAAAGACCACAGTGAAGAACTTCTCAAAAGCCAACTTCACACTTCTTAAGACTGAAGTGGTATACTTCAAGGCCCCTGTGCCAGTGGAAACCACAACCCACACTGCTGAATCCTTTACAAATGCCTTCTACGGGCACCTTCAAGAATGCATGGATCATGCAATCCCAAATAAAACCAAGACCCATTCCCCCAAAGGCAGGCGCTCGGTCTGGTGGACCCCAGCCATAAACAAACTTTACAACAGGAGGAGGAAGCTACTACATGACCGAGCAAAATCCATAAAAGGGAAGGCATCTCTGATCAGTACTAGCAAAAAACTAGATCACTCATAAAATCATCCAAGGCCAACTTTGAGAGAAAAATCGCAAAAGACACAAAAGACAATCACAAGGCCTTCTTTAGCTATGTTAGAAACCTGGGTGGAAACTCCCAGATATGCTCAGAGTTAGTCCAAAATGACACAAAATACACTGAACCCACAGACATTGCCAACATTCTGGCAGACAGGTTCAGTGCAAATTTCTCCTCCCCCCCCCCCCAAAAGGAGAAATATCTATCCCAGCAGAGTGCAGCCTCCCTAACATCTCAGATGCCCAGGTGAGAGTCGTCCTCTCTAAAGCTAAAAACACAGCATCAGTGGGACCGGATGGTGTCCCGGGCTGTATGCTACATGAACTCCAAGAGGAACTAAACCCACACATAAGGCTGCTGTTTAATCTTAGCCTTACTACAGGATACGTACCCAAAGCGTGGCGTACAGCAACAGTGGTCCCACTCCACAAAGGCGGTGCTTCTACGGACCCTGGAAATTACCGCCCCATAAGCTTGACGAGCCTGGTCTGCAAAGCTATGGAGAGGATCATTATGGAACTCGTAAACAAAGACATTGGGGACCTACAGACACTGGATCCTACCCAATTTGGCTTTGTCAAGGGCAGATCCTGCCTTTTGAACTTGGTCGACTTTTAACAGTCACTAAGGCCATTGATGAGGGTAAGGCAGTTCAAACAGCCTACCTTGACCTTGCAAAAGCCTTCGACACAGTACCCCACTCGGGCATCATAGACAAACTCACCAGCTTAAATGTAAACCCATATGTCACAAGATGGGTTGCAAACTGGCTCAAGGACAGAACCCACAGGGTCAGAGTTGCTGGAGCCATGTCATACTCTAAGCCGGTCACAAGTGGTGTCCCACAGGGCTCAGTCCTGGGACCCCTCTTGTTCGGCATTTATTTTTCCGAGGAGCAGACAAACATAGGAGGATTGTGGCTGACAAAGTTCGCAGATGACTGCAAACTGGGCGTCATAATTGATACTCCAGCGGACACAAGCATCCTTCAGAGAGGCCTCATAGAAACTGATAACTGGTGCCAGAGCCATGGCCTTAAGCTGAATGCCAAAAAATGTATAGTCATACCCTTTGGGAAAAACAAGGTACCCACAAATTACCACATAGGTGGTAATCCATTAAGTACGGAAGAGGTAATCAGGGACCTAGGGACCCAAGTTGACCGTAACCTCTCATTTGACACTCACATTGCCAAAGTGGTTAGGAAGACCTTCTATATTGCCCACCTTATCATGAAGGGATTCACATCTAGATCAAGAGAGGTCATTGTGCCCCTATACTCTTCTCT
Source organism: Protopterus annectens (assembly GCF_019279795.1). Lineage (NCBI taxonomy): Eukaryota > Metazoa > Chordata > Ceratodontiformes > Protopteridae > Protopterus > Protopterus annectens. Next base: position 836,507,882 of record NC_056733.1, read on the forward strand.
TATCAGGCCAACGATTGAGTACAATGCCCCATTTGGGATGTATCTTACCCGACACCTGCAGCAGTTGGAAAGACCCCAAAAGTTCCTCACCAAGAGGATAAAGGGTCTCAAACATATGTCATATGCTGCACGGCTGAAGAAACTCCAGCTCTGTTCAGTCGCATACCGCCTACTCAGAGGTGATCTGTGCCTGACGTACAAGGCCATGTCCAATCCGGAATTAATGGACATGCTCCACCTCAGAAAATCCAAATCCATCAGAGCCACGAGAGCAAGAGACTTAAACCTCAACACAGAAATAAATAGGACATGCTGGAGGGACAGATTCATAACCCAGAGGCTCCCTACACTCTGGAACAGAATCCCACTCCATGTTGGGCAGAGCCCCTCACTAACTCTATTCAAGAGAAATCTTGACGAGTGGATGGGAGATCGTAGGTTTACCCCGGGGGTCATCTCTGTGTCTCTACTAGACAGAGGCACAGTAAACTAAACCCTAAATGGGCGTAGTATTCTCATCCTAAGGGGTGGTAAAAGCCACACACACTCTGGCTATGCTTATAAATGCCCTAGGGCAGATAGCCTAGTACAAACCTATGAACCTAAAACCAATACCAGCTTCAAAAACAAGATCAAAAACATCTTCCAAGTCTAAAAAAACGACGCATGAGCCACGTGCTCAAGCCCCTATGCCTAAAAAACAGATGATCAAAATGGCTGAGGACTTAATTACCTTGATCAGGGATTGCCAGCCCCCCCCCCCCTCTAAGAAGTCTAGGCAAGACACTGATTATGAATCTTCAGATCAGGTTTCCATTTCTTCTGATTCCTCTTCTGATCAGGAATTTTCAATACCACCCTATGAGGATTCAGATGCAGAGGAATCCATCCCATCTGCATCTCCTCCTGAGGATTATTCTTTTGGAGAAACCTTGCATACTTTAAGGGAACATTTTCATTGGGAAAGTCAGGATTTCTCTGAAGAAAAAAGAGGCTTAGGGATTTCCTTCTTCCTCAGCATAGGCCTTTGGCTATACCTCCTGTATTGGACATTGTTGATGATGATGTGTTTTCAGAATCAAGCATGGCTCCTGATTCCCAACCACCAGCTCCTAGTAAGCCAGATAGATATTACAGGGTTCCTGACTCCCACAAATTTCTATTCAAAAGTCCTGCTGCTGATCCTGAGACTATCTCACAGGGTCCCAATGGTGTAAAGGCCTCTACAGCCAAAAATCCTACCCCCTCTGACAGATTCCAGGGTGCTGGATAGATGGGGAAAGAAGGTTTATACGTCTGCAACCTTGGCAATTAGGGCCTTAAATTGCCAGTTTCATATGTTTAAATATCAACAGCATGTTATGGGCTTACTGAAACAGAAAATGATGTTGCTTTCTGATTGTGTGGAAAATAAAGAATTACAGGAATTATTGCATACAGCAGAACAGGTTGGAAAGTATACTTTGCAATGTGGTTTTGATTCCTTGGAGGCCTCTTGCAGGGCCGCAGTTACTGGATCTGTGATTAGAAGGCATGCATGGCTCAAGGAGTAAACTCTGCCTGATCATGTTAAAGCTAAATTGCTGGATGCCCCTTTACAGCATGATACTCTGTTTGGTAATAAAGCAGAAGAGGTTTTAAAGAAAATGGAAGACAAAGCTAAATCTATGCAAACTGTGAAAGATTTCTTGCAAGTGCAGCCACGCTGATTCAGTAGACTTTGGCCTACTAAAAATTGGTCCTTTCCTGTGTCCAACAGAGCCTCTCAAGGCAAATCCAGGCGCTCAAAAGGCTCTAGATACCAATCACAGGGTTCTTACAGGTCAAAGCAATGGGGTGCCTCCACCTCCAAATCTAGAGGTAACAAAGCACAATCTTACAGTAAGCAGTCTCAATGACTTCCCTCTTCCACCACCAAGCACTTATCTTTTGGCAGCCCCCTTGGGGGGAAATTAGCACTTCATGCTCAAAATTCGCAGTTAATTACCCAGGACAAGTGGGTATTAAACATAGTATCCCAGTATTAAACATAGTATCCCAGGGGTACAGATTTAATTTCCAAACTTTGCCAATTCCAGACGGTTGGCCAGATCTGCCACAAAATCAGTGGGCAGAGGCTCAGAAACAAGTTCCTCATGGATATGGGGGCTATTCAACCAGTACCAGAACAGGAAAAAGGACAAGATGGTCATCGTGTTTCACTGTTGCAGTCATTACTGTTGGGTTATCCTGTTGGCATGCTACCCGCAGTCGGCCTGAATTCCAAAGTCTAGGTCCGGCGTCTGTTGCTGTCGCCTCCTCCCTGGCGTCAGTGCGCCAGGGGTATAAAAGATGCAGCTGACGCCATTTTCTTCAGTCTTTCTTGCCACGCAGTGCTCGAAGCAAAAGCAGTTCACAAGTGCCGGTCAGCCGACTCCTGAGATTTTCTAATACGAATTTCAGAACCGAAGTCTTCATTAAAGCTAAGTACCCCGTTGGGGAAACTTTTTTCTTGCTCCAGACTGATGTCAGAAAAAGTTAACAATTGTATTTCTTGTGGGAAGCAAATACGTCATAAGGATTTTCACTCTTACTGTATTCCTTGCCTAGGCCCTGATCACAACGTTGCTAGTTGTTGGTTTTGTGCTAGATTTAATCAACACACTATTAAGTGTCGGTTCGATTTTGCATTTCATTACTTTGGCCGAAGGTTTAATTATATAATGCCATTGGAAGAGCCGACGACCGGAGTTTACAAAAAACGCAAGGGCAAGGAAAAGGATAGGCATCCGAGGTCCAAAACCGACTATGAGACCTCTGTTAGGCCAGTCGCTGGTTCGCCGGTTCTCAGTGAGGCGCTTTCGCAGCCCCTGGCGCCCGCTACCTCAGAACCACAGGCCGCTTCCGACTCCCACGTGGAGCCGACTGGGCCTCTGGATACTCAAGGTATTGGACACACGGAAACCAATCCCTCAGATGGGTCCAGAGCCGCTGAGCAGGCATCGGCTTCTGAGGGTGTTTTCAGACCTACACAGTTATATGCTAAACCATCTTCAGCTTCAAAGACAAAGACTAAATCAGCTCTAAAGACAAAGAAACAAGTGCAGCATTCTCCTACTCAGACTTCCATGCCTAAAAAACAGATGCTTAAAATGGCCGAAGACCTAATTACTTTGATCAGGGGTTTCCATCCCCCCTCCTGATAAGAGGCCTAGGCAAGAGACAGAATATGATTCTTCTGATCAGGTTTCTATTTCCTCTGATTCCTCTTCTGAGCAGGATTATTCTATGCCTCCCTATGAGGACTCTGATGCTGAAGAATCCATCCCTTCAGCCTCTCCTCCTGAGGATTATTCTTTTGGGGAAACCCTGCATACCATGAGGGAGCATTTCCACTGGGAGAGCCAGGATTACACTGAATCTAAGAAAAGGCTCAGAGACTTTCTGTTACTTCCACAGCACAGACCCCTTGCTATTCCACCTGTTCTACATATTGTAGATGTATTTTCAGAGTCTGGCCTCTCCCCTGACTCTTTACCCCCTGCACCTGCTAAACCAGACAAATACTACAGGGTCCTGGATTCTCATAAATTTCTATATAAGAACCCCGCTGCTGACCCAGAAACTGTATCTCAGGGTCCCAAAGGGGTCAAAGCTTCCACTGCAAAAAACCCTGTCCCCTCTGGTAGGGATTCTAGGGCACTGGACAGATGGGGGAAAAAGTTTACACTTCTGCTACCTTGGCTGTAAGGGCTTTGAATTGTCAATTTCATATGCTTAAATATCAGCAATACTTAATGTCACTGCTTAAACAGAAAATGTTGACACATACTGAATGTTCAGAGAACAAGGAATTGCAGGATTTATTGCATGCAGCTGAACAAGTGGGAAAGCATACTTTGCAATGTGGTTATGATTCACTGGAGGCCTCTTGCAGGGCCGCTGTTACAGGTTCTGTTATTAGAAGGCATGCTTGGTTAAAAGAACAAAATCTGCCTGATCATGTTAAAGCAAAATTATTAGATCCCCCATTACATTATGATACTTTCGTGCTAAAGCAGAAGTGGTGTTGAAGAAAATGGGGATAAAGCAAAATCCATGCAGACAGTTAAGGATTTCTTACAGGTACAGCCACCCAGGTTTAGCAGGAACTGGCCTAAAAATTGGTCCTTTTCAGTGTCAGACAAATCACAGAGAGGCAGATACAGACGTCCCAGAGGCAGATCTCAGCCCCAAGGCTCATACAGGCCTAAACAATGGGGTGCTCCTACCTCCAAAAGCAGAGAAGACAAATCACAATCTTACAGGAAACAGTCACAATGACTTTCCTCTGCCAGATCCAAGCACTTTCCTTTTGGCAACCCCCTTAGGGGGAAAACTAGCACTTTTTTCATCAAATTGGCAAAAGGTTACTCAAGACAAATGGGTCTTGAACATAGTGTCCCAAGGCTACAGGTTCCATTTTCATACCCTACCAAGGGCAAAAGGTATGCCAGACCTGCCACAAAATCAATGGGCAGAGGTACAAAAGCAAATTTCAGCCCTCATGGACATGAGGGCCATTCAGCAAGTACCACAACAAGAGCATGGGCAAGGATTTTACTCCAGACTTTTCCTAGTACCCAGAAAGGACAAAACCTGGAGACCAGTACTGGACCTGTCTATACTAAACACGTTTCTGGAGGTTCCAAAATTCATGATGTTGACTCTACAGCAGCTACTGCCCATGCTGGGCAAGAAGGCTTGGCTCGTAACTTTGGACCTAAAAGAGGCATACCTGCATGTTCCAGTCAGAGTCTTGCAGAAGATACCTCAGATTCATAGCTGGATCAATGCACTACCAATTCTCTGCACTGCCCTTTGGCTTATCTACTGCGCCCAGGGTCTTCACAAAATGCCTGGCACCAGTAATTGCATTCTGCAGACAGAGGAATTCAAATATACCCCTACTTGGACGACTGCCTTATTCAAGCAGAGAACAAAGACATTCTTCTAAAGCATCTGGCGTTTTGTAAAAAGATTACTAATTTGCCTGGGGTACACAGTAAACGAAAAGAAATCAAAACTAGTACCCTGTCAAGAGATAATATTCCTGGGTGCAAGCTTAAATACAACTGCCCAGATGGCTTATCTCATGCCAGACAAAGAAAAGCAACTGACTTATTACTTCAAAAAATTGGCAACAAAAACCCAGTTATCTGCAAGGAAAATCCTGCAGGCCTTGGGTTTCATGGCATCCTGCATTCTACTAATTCCATATGCCAGACTGCATATGAGGAAACTACAGTGGTATCTAAAAAGTGTTTGGACTCAGCATTGCCACAGCCTGGAGACAGTAATTACCCTCATTCCCTGCCTGCAACAGGAGTTTCTATGGTGGGCAGAGGCCTGTCACCACAACAAACGTCTGCCATTCACTTTACCCACAGCCAGACAGACACTGACAACGGATGCATCAGATTATGCCTGGGGGGCCCATATGACAGGAAAATGTATGCAGGGCACATGGCCTGCAAGCCAGATGCATCTTCACATCAAACAAAAAGAGATGCTCGCTGTTAAGAATGCCCTGACAGCTTTCAAGGACCTACTTCATCCAGGACCGCTACTGATAAGACAGACAATACTACAGTCATGTGGTACATAAACAAGCAGGGAGGTACACATTCCTACCCCCTCTGCAGACAAGCAATGACCTTATGGGACACAGCATTGACTTTTCAAGTTCACCTGCAAGCACAATTCCTGCCAGGAAAAACAAATACTCTGGCAGACGAACTAAGCAGAAACCTCATGGATCCCCACGAGTGGAAACTGGATCCACTAGTCTTCAGCATGATAACAAGGAAATGGGGACGCTCAGACATAGATCTATTTGCCTCCCCTCACAACTGCCAATTACAGAGGTTTTGCACAAGGACTTATCACAAGCAAGCATTTAGAGTGGGCGCCCTATCCTTCAGCTGGAAAAATCAAACAGTATATGCCTTTCCTGTACTGCCCCTCCTTCCCAGGGTACTCCTAAAGGTCAGACAGGAGAAGCCAAAAATGATACTGATTGCACCAGACTGGCCATGACAGCACTGGTACCCAATCCTAAAGAGCTTGTCTCAAGTCCAGCATGGATATTGCCTCAAACTTCTGACTTGCTGACCCAGCAAAACAGTCGGATCCTGCACAGCCAACTCAGGACCTTAAATCTGGCGGCATGGCGGGTACTGTAGCCATTCAGAACAATCCTCTTTCTAAAGCTGTTATGGATGTTATCTTGGACGCCAGGAGGCCCAGTACCAGAAAATCTTATGCAGAATAATGGAAGAGATTTTGTGCTTGGAACCAGGAACAAGGCATTGACGCATATTTACCAAATATCCCTCAGATTTTACACTACCTAACTGAGATGCTGGACAAAGGCCTTTATTTCTCATCAGTTAAGATTCATACCTCTGTTATTTCAGCCCATTACAATACGGAACCACCTATCTTTTCTCATCCTTTAATGAGACAGTACCTCAGAGGGGCCAAAAACATCAGGCCTCCAAGGAGGGCACCAATTCCCGCATGGGACCTCAATTATGTCTTGGAAAAACTCCTCTGCCTCCTTTTGAGCCAGCTTCAACAGTGGATATAAAATTCTTATCCTGGAAAACAGCTCTGCTCCTAGCAATAACCTCTGCAAGATGAGTCTTGGAGTTACAAGCACTCATGGCTGTGGAACCTTTTATCATTTTTCATCCAGACAGGGTTTCTCTGAGGACAAACCCAACATTTATGCATAAGGTGGTGTCCAGTGTGGCCCTCAACCAAACCATTCACCTGCCTACCTTTTATCCAAACCCACAGAACAAGGGTGAGTACATTCTGCATTCTTTGGACATACACAGGCAGCTACGCTTCTACTTGGACAGAACTAAAGCTTTCAGGAAGACTGAGCAACTTTTAGTGTCATATGCTTCAGGGTCACAAGGAAAGGCTATCTCAAAACAGACTATATCTAAATGGATAGGCCATTGCATCTGTTTCCACTATTCTCAGCATGGCAAATCAGTGCCTAAGGACATTAGGCCTGATTCTACCAGAGCAGCACCCACTTCAGCAGCCTTCCTCAGAGGAGTACCAGCCAAAGACATCTTATAGGCTGCAACTTGGAGTTCAGTGCAAACTTTTACAAAGCACTACCACTTACTACTTTACTCTAAATCTAGAGCAGGCTTCGCCACTGCAGTTCTGCAGGGCCTCATAGCCTCTCCTAATCCTATTTAGTCCAGCCACCCATCCTCAGCTTTGGGATTCAACCCAACAGTAATGACTGCAACAGTGAAACACGATGAACATAGTACAGTTGTGTACCTACCATAAATGTAGATGTTCGAGTGTATTCACTGTTGCAGTCCAGGTTACCCACCCACCATCCCCCTTCTGTTTGCTGAGACTCAGTGGCGGCTGGTGACTTCAAATCACAGGGGGGCTGCAGGAGACAGCTGAATGGGTGGGGTCAAGGGGGGGTGTGGTCAACCAGAAAGGGGAGGAGCTATGCACAAAACCACAAAAAACTAACTTTAATTAAATACGCTGCCCTGGGTGGCAAACCATCATTATGAAAGTCCAATCAAGACAAAAATAAGTGTAGAAGAATAAAAATATTTCAATACATTGGCTGCATGACAGCTTACTTAATATCTAGATGGAAACAAAAGGTTGAGAGGCATGAAAAATAAATTACTTTTAAATACATTACTGGAATGCCAGTCAAAATCAAGTATAAGAAAAACCAGAAGCACTCAACTCAAACCACTTCTCCTTGCACTGCAGTCCTAATTATAATATATTCAGCTTTATTAAAGTACCAAGTAACATGCTGAAAGTAGAAATCTATGTGATGCCCCCACTTGTAAAAATGTTTCTTATCCAAAAAGACCTGCTGCCTGACAACTTGTTTCATGGGGAAAACATGATAAAAGTAAAAACTGAAAAGCAAACAAGAAACAAGCTCAAGATACATTGCTTAAAGGATTACTGTACAGGTTATGGACGACACATGATTGGCATTCTGTTTAGTTTACGGTAAAGTCTGTAGAGATGACTGGAAGTCTCCAACAAGTGTAATGAACTTTTTAAAATAATGGAATCCTGTCCTTTAATACCCAAGGCTTATACATTATCTAGTCAAGTATTCTCTGCATGGCAACAACAGAAAGGCTTTCAATGTTGGCAATTCTTTAACAGTATGCTTATTAAAGCTTACTTGCATCTTATGATCTCAGACAAGCTTACCTTATGGTCATTAAAGCATTGCTACTTAAAAACACAGAGCAACAGGCACTTTGAGTAATAAGCATAAATCAACAGTACAAAAATATGACAGAAACCAGACCATTCTGCAAAATCAAGGACAGATGAAAAGCCACTGTAGTACTTATGCAGTGTGTCCTCCCCATCCAAGGTAGATACAACTACTCCTTGCCTTGCTTGGACACATCCAGAGTCACTACATGGGGGAGTGGGGTGCAACAAGCATGTCACAATTTGAAATCTCACTAGCTGACTGTGATGGCCCTGACACATTTGTCATACCTCTCAACCTCAAGAGCAAGAAATCTGGACAAAGCCATACACAGAAGTGGGACAAAGGCCCAACAATAAGGACAATTTTGAAATATTGCTCTAATAAACTTAGAAAGATAATAGAATAGGTCTTGCATTAGTATGAATTTTCTGAAGGGTATAAAATCTGAAACTCAAATGTCTGTCATTTTCTAACTTCAGTCTTTAGTGATGTCACTAATTTGCCAAAACACAATTTTATGAAAAATGGACAAAACGTGATGCAAAAATATAAAATAGACACACAATACAGCTGCTACCTGTCAAAGAAGGGACACTTTAATATTAGTACTGCTACCTTGAGCAGCTGACAAAATATAAAAGAATCTACATGCATTTCAAGTAATCTATAACTTTGATTATTACAGTTATTTCTTAATTGTAAACCCTCCATGTTTTCTTCCAAAATTTCTATTTTTCGAGGGATTATTAGGGGGAAGAGCAACATTTTGAGCCAAAAATTGGGGACAGTTGAGAGGTTGGCTATGCCTAATTCTATAAAGCAATTTATTTGCATGTACCTCTCAACCTGTTAATGCAGTAAATCTGAACAAGGCCAAATATATTGGGGGCACATATAAACAGTACTAAAAATTGCTCTTGTATAAATTGAGACAGTTGATAGAACAGCTCTTACTTTAACATGCATTTTTCTGAAGGTTATGAAGTCTGAAACTTATTGAGTGACTTCTGGCAAATCATTTAGGAATTAAAACTACAAATTTTATGAACAAACCAAAAATAAGAAGCAAAATCTATTCATTCTTTGAAAATCTGGACAGTTGGGAGGTATAGTTCAGCTGGGCCTGTCTGAGTTTGCTGCCCTTCCCCTGACAAAATAATGGTTGAATGGAGCCTCTGCAGCCATTCCAATGAACCATTATACTTGGCTATTTCACTCCATTTACCATAAACACTAATGTGCATACTGCTTTACTTCTATGATGAGTTGGACTTCATTTGAAAGTTTTATTTTGTATTTTACAGCACAAACACTAAGTCATCTGTTAAACAAAGCAATGCAGTCTCACAATGAAAACTTAGCATTAAAACTTCTCTGCCCTTGAAACTCACATTCATTGAAACAGCATTGAAACCCACATTCAAAGAAAATACATTTTGCCAGTGGCAGATAAAGATTAATTTTGGGCTGTTTTCAATCATAGGCTCCTTGCATATGAAACATACATGTGCTCTTTGATACACCTTCCTCATTGTACTAAAATTATATTCCTTGTACAATACAGTACACTTGTTACAGGATGTTTTAAATTTGTTTTGAACATTTTTTCCAGTAAGCGATGAAACAAACCATATGCACCCATAATGGCAAAACTGCCCAGTTGAGAACATTTATCATAAAAAGTCTTCTCAGACTTCCACAGTCCACCATTATTAGTAAATATACACAATTCCACAGTCCACCTTTATTAGTAAATATGCACAATTCCACAGTCCACCATTATCAGCAAATATGCACAATTCCACAGTCCACCATTATCAGTAAATATGCACAATTCTACAGTCCACCTTTATCAGTAAATATGCACAATTCTACAGTCCATTATCAGTAAATATGCACAATCTCTGAAGTCAGTCATCTAAATAATTCCACATTAAAGAAATCTGTAACTAATGAAGTGGTTGTTGCTAGCAATCACCTTTATATTTCATGGTTTCATCGAAAATAAAGTGTCTGTTGCCCCAAGAGGAATAAATTGTCTATATTACATTAAAAATGATAAGCTAGTAATAATATTACAAGAGGAAATGGATGGCAAACTGATAACGAACTCATAGTTAGTATCTTCACCAAGGAGAACATTCTCAGTGCAGCATCTACCCCTTGTGGGAGTAGAACCCACAACCTTCTGCATCAAAAGCAAGTACACAGCCTGTTGTGCTATAGTATTAACTTGGCAAAGCACTAAACTTCTATTCCCTGCAGCTCTCAGTTCCTTGTAAAATCTACTCAATACTCAACTGCATCTCAACTTCGCAGCTCAAGAAAACTGGAAAAAGCCAAAATGTATTGGGGGGGGGGGTCAAAAGCCCCAAAACAGGGACACATTAAACATTGCTTGTATAATCTTGGAAAGTTGCTAGAATAAAATGTTGTGTTGCCACCATATATTTTACTGCCAAGGTGCCTGGGCAAAAAGTAACATAGCACTACGCCACATCAGCTGCTTTGTAAAAAGAGGAAGACTGAAACTTAAATGGCTATCATTTAGTGAATTCAGTTCTCACCATAGCTGTCAACCTCTTAGTACAAAACACCTGGACAAACCCAGTAATGAGGGAATACAGCCCTCAAACATATTCAGTGAATTCAGTTCTTGCCATAGCTGTCAACCTTAGCACAAAACCTGGACGGCCAATAATGGGGAATACAGTCCCAAAATAGGGACAAATTTAAAATATTCATCTTATAAACTTAAAATTGCTAAAAAAAAAAAAAAGGTTGTGCTACTATGTATTCTGAAGAACATGAAGTTGGAAATTCAAATGCCGTCAATTTTACTGCGGACAGAACAAAACAATTTTCAGCAGAGACAGGGATTAAAACTGCAGACACATCTTTGTAAAATGGCAGGGCACCAGAGCAAATCCACACAAACACAGGCAGGAGATGCACACTCCACACAGAAGCCACCCCAACCAAGAATCAAACCAGAAAACCTATAGCTGTGAGGCAACAATACTACCACCGCACCATCAATTATGCAAGGAATTAAACATTCAGAAACCTGAAGTCTGAAATTCAAATGCCTGTCAATTTTACTGCGGACAGAACAAAACAATTTTCAGCAGAGGGATTAATACTGCAGACACGTCTTTGTAAAATGGCAGGGCACCAGAGCAAATCCACACAAATACAGGGAGGAGATGCAGACAGAAGCCACCCCAACCAAGAATCAAACCAGAAAACCTATAGCTGTGAGGCAACAATACTATCACTGCACCATCAGTTATGCAAGGAATTAAACATTCAGAAACCTGAAGTCTGAAATTCAAATGCCTGTCAATTTTACTGCAGACAGAACAAAACAATTTTCAGCAGAGACAGGGATTAATACTGCAGACACGTCTTTGTAAAATGGCAGGGCACCAGAGCAAATCCACACAAATACAGGGAGGAGATGCAGACAGAAGCCACCCCAACCAAGAATCAAACCAGAAAACCTATAGTTGTGAGGTAACAATACTATCACTGCACCATCAATTATACAAGGAATTAAACATTCAGAAACCTGAAGTCTGAAATTCAAATGCCCGTCAAATTTTAGACAGAACAAAACAATTTTCAGCAGAGAGGGATTAAAACTGCAGACACATCTTTGTAAAATGGCAGGGCACCAGAGCAAATCCACACAAACACAGGCAGGAGATGCAGACTCCAAACAGAAGCCACCCCAACCAAGAATCAAACCAGAAAACCTATAGTTGTGAGGTAACAATACTATCACTGCACCATCAATTATGCAAGGAATTAAACATTCAGAAACCTGAAGTCTGAAATTCAAATGCCTGTCAATTTTACTGGACAGAACAAAACCAATTTTCAGCAGGGATTAAAACTGCAGACACGTCTTTGTAAAATGGCAGGGCACCAGAGCAAATCCACACAAACACATGGAGGAGATGCAGACTCACACAGAAGCCACCCCAACCAAGAATCAAACCAGAAAACCTATAGCTGTGAGGCAACAATACTACCACTGCACCATCAAATACACAAGGAATTAAACATTCAGAAACCCTTAAGTCTGAAATTCAAATGCCTGTCAATTTTATTTAACATTTTTTAATCAGGACAGTCTGACTTGGAACAAATTAACAATTTTCAGCAGAGGCCCAGGAAGAAATAATGCAGACATGTCTTTGTAACATGGGAGGACACAAAAGCAAACCCACACAAACACAGGGAGAAGATACAGACCCCACAAAGAAGGAACCCCAGCCAAGAATCAAACCCAAGAACCTGCAGCTGTGAGGCAACAATGCTACTACTACACCATCAAATATCAAGCATTGCAACATTTACAAACCACAGATATTACGAGGAACATATCAGATCGAATATGAGGCAAAAATCTGAAATTTTTTTACAAATGGTGGTGGGTAGGGAACTCAAGTCTTTAACACCTGCATACAGGGTACAGGGTTCAAGCCTGAGGCATTCCCGACCACACCACCATAAGCACCTGGGGCATTTTCTCACACACACACACACACACACACACACACACACACACACACACACACACACACACACACACTCCAGTAAAGCACAAGCACCATACACAAACTCCAGTAAAGCACAAGCACCATACACAAACTCCAGTAAAGCACAAGCACCATACTCACACAAATAAACATTGTAAATTAAAAAGCACAAACTCCATACAAATAAACATTGTAAATTAAAAGGCACCTTACCTGAATACATCCAGCTAACGTACATCCTTCCCGCGCAATACTGAAGACCCGCGAGATCCCAATGCTCCTTCCCGACGCCGACGAGATCCCTAATGCTCTGTCCCGAGTCCCTGCTGCTCCTCTTGCAGTCCGACACCCATAATCCTGGCGGTCTGTGCACTGTAAAAGTGCACAGAAGTCTCCTTGTGTCCCCTATGGGGACTGCCTTGAGCATGCGCATAGACCGACAGTAGTCGGGACTCGGTCTATCTTGCTGCGCCAAGTCCGCTTAACTTTGAAAAAATAATTTTTTTTATTTTTCATTTTTCTTTCTTCTTTTTTTATTTTTGAGGGGGCTGCAGTCCGGCAGCCCTATGCCACGAGCCGCCCCTGCTGAGACTTATCTGTACTTCTCTATCCTATACAACCTATGTGGTGTATTTGCTAGTAGATGAAGGAAATGTTTATTTTTGTGCATGCATGCTTTATTGGCATACCTTTCAGCCTACCTGTTTGGGGGCACCTGACATCTGGGGCAAGAAAAACTGAAGAAAATGGCGTCGGCTGCATCTTTTATACCCCTGGCGCACTGACCTCAGGGAGGAGGCGACAGCAACCGACGCCGGACCTAGACTTTGGAATTCAGGTTGACTGCGGGTAGCCTGCCAGTAGGATAACCCAACAGTAATGACTGCAACAGTGAATACACTCGAACATCTACATTTATGGTAGGTACACAATTGTACTGTTTTTATTCAAGAATGTTCCTGGTACCCAGAAAAGACCATGCCTGGCATCCACTACTGGACTTATCGATTTTGAACACATTCCTGGACATTCCAAAATTCAAAATGCTGACTTTACAACAGCTCCTGCCTATGCTGGGCAGGAATGCTTGGTTAGTGGATCTAGACTTAAAAGAGGCATACCTGCACATCCCAATAAGGGAGTCATGCAGAAGATATCTCCGCTTCAAGGCAGGTTTTATGCATTACCAATTCTCTGCACAGCCCTTTGTAAGCCAAAGTGCCTGGCACCAGTAATTGCATTTTGCAGACAAAGAAGCATACAAATTTATCCTTACCTGGACGATTGTCTCATTCAAGCAGAGAACAAGGACATTCTTCTTCAACATCTGGCGTTTGTAAAAAGGCTTCTAACATGCCTAGGGTACACAGTAAATGAAAAGCAATCACAGCTGGTACCCTCTGAAAAAAAATACATTCCTGGGTGCAAGCTTGAATACAACTGCCCAATTGGCTTATCTTACGCCAGACAAACAAAGGCAACTGACTTTATATTTCAAACAGATGGCAACAAAAACCCAGTTATCTGAAGACAAATTCTGCAGGCTTTGGGGTTTATGGCATCCTGCATTCTACTAATTCCATATGCAAGACTGCATATGAGGAAACTTCAATGGTACCTAAAAAGTTTATGGAGTCAACATTGTTACAGTCTGGAAACAATGATTCCTCTCATCCCCTGCCTACAATAGGAGTTTCTTTGGTGGACACAGACATGTCACCAAAACAAGGGACTGTCATTCACTCTACCCCCTGCCACCCAAACCCTAACTACAGATGCATCAGACTATGCTTGGGGGCCCCACCTGACAGGGAGATGCATTCAGGACACATGGAGCCCAAAACAAATGCATCTGCATATCAGTCAGAAAGAGATGCTAGCTGTTCAGAATGCCCTGACAGCCTTCAAGGACTTACTTCATCCAGGACATCTACTGATAAAAGCGAACAGCACCACGATTATGTGGTACATAAACAAGCAGGGGGGTACACATTCCTACCCCCTTTGCAGACTAGCCATGTCATTGTGGAACACAGCCTTGACTTAACGAGTATGTCTTCAAGCTCAGTTCCTGCCAGGAAAACAAAATACTCTGGCAGATGACCTAAGCAGAAATCTTATGGACCCGCACGAGTGAAAACAGGATCCACAAATCTTCAGCATGGTAACACACAAATGGGGGAGCCCAGACATAGATCTATTTGCCTCTCCCCAAAACTATCAACTGAACAAATTCTGCACAAGGGCTTATCACAGACAAGCATGGAAAGTGGATGCCCTATCCTTCAGTTGGAAAAACCTATCAGTCTATCCCTTTCCCCCTCTGCCTCTTCCCACCAAGGTCTTATTAAAGGTCTGACAGGAAAAAACAAAAATGATCCTAATTGCTCTGGACTGGCCTTGCCAGCACTGGTACTCAATCCTCAGGAATATGTCTCAACTCCCTCCTTGGTACTTGCCTCAAATACCTCATCTACTGTCTCAGCAGAACAATCAGATTCTGCACAGTCAGCTCCAAACTCTGAACCGTGCAGCATGGCTGATCATGTAACTATTCAAACAACACCTCTCAGTAAATCTGTAATGGATGTCATTTTGGAAGCCAGAAGGCCTAGTACTAGAAAATCTTATGCTGATAAATCGAAGAAATTCTGTGCTTGGAACCAAGCACAAGGAACGGACACAGCAAAACCAAATATCCCTCAGATTTTACATTACTTAACTGAGATGCTTGACAAGGGCCTATCTTTTTCTTCAGTAAAAATCCATGCCTCTGCCATCTCGGCTCATTACAACACGGAGCCTCCCATCTTTTCTCATCCTCTGCTAAAACAGTATCTTAGAGGGGCCAAAAATGTAAGGCCTCCCAGATCACCAACTCCTGCATGGGACCTCAATTTTGTGCTGGAAAAACTCACCCTGCCTCCTTTTAAACCAGCAGCTACTGCGGATATAAAGTTTTTATCTTGGAAAACAGCTTTACTTTTGGCAATCACTTCAGCAAGAAGGGTTTTAGAATTACAGGCTCTCATGCCTGTAGAGCCTTTTATTACATTTTACCCAGGCAGGGTGTTCCTCAGAACCAATCCTTCCTTTATGCCTAAGGTGGTATCCATTGTGGCTCTTAACCAAACTATTCACCTGCCAACATTTTACCCAAATCCGCAGAACAAGGGGGAGCGGATTCTGCATTCATTGGACGTACACTGACAACTAAGATTCTACTTAAACAGGACCAAATCACTAAGAAAATCTGAGCAACTACTGGTGGCTTTTGCTTCAGGATCAGTGGGGAAGGCTATGTCAAAGCAGACTATTTCTAAGTGGATAAGCCACTGCATTCGCTTCTGCTACTTGCATCATGGTAAACCGGTGCCCAAAGGAATCAGGTCACATTCCACCAGGGCTGCATCTACCTCAGCAGCCTTTCTCAGAGGAGTTCCAACCAAAGACATTCTAGAAGCTGCTACTTGGAGCTCTGTTCATACCTTCACAAAGCATTATCATCTGCCTCTCTTGTCAAAATCCAGGGCAGGTTTTGCCACTGCAGTTCTGCAGGGCCTTATAGCCGCTCCTAATGCTATTTAGTTCCATCCTCCCATCCATAGCTTTGGGATTCTACCCAAATGTAATGACTGCAACAGTGAAACATGAAGAACATAGTACAGTTGTGTACACTTACCATAAATGTAGATGTTCAACTGAATTCACTGTTGCAGTCAGGGTTACCCACCCGCCATCCCCCGTTTCTATAACTTCTCTTTCCTTCACTAATTTCTAAAACCTTTGTGGTGTGTTTGCTTTTAGATGAAGGTAAAGTTTATGTTGCTAAAAGTGTATTTATATATATATATATATATATATATATATATATATATATATATATATATATAGATATATATATATATATATATATATAGATATAGATATATATATATATATATATATAGATATATATATATATATATATATATATATATATATATATATATTTATTTATTTTTCTCCCCATTTGGGGGCACCTGACATTGTTTGCATGTTTTATACCCCTGATGGCCAGACGTCATGGAATAGGACTTTGTTATTCAGGCTGACTGAGGGCACCCTGCCAGCAGATTACCCAAATGTAATGACTGCAACAGTGAATAACACTCTAACATCTACATTTATGGTAAGTGTACACAACTGTACTTTCTACAAGTTTGCTCCAGCCATGGAGAGCCTTCACAGCAGACTAGTGGGTTTAGATTTTCCTGCTGATTTTGATGTTTGAGAACTGTATAGTCCTTCCCAAGAAGGAACATCACTTAGTCTACACATTCTTTTCAGAACTTTAGGAAAAGACATGGACTCTGTTTCATAATGAGGAACAGTAGAGCCTGGTCCACCCTCTGAGAAATGTTAAAAATTCTATTCCTGCCTTTACTTCCTTCCAAAAGTGATGGAAGGTGTCTGTCAAGGACTTGGACTTGTGACTTCAGGTGTGATATTTTGTACATCACTTTCCAAATTATGCCTGTAGTAGAGTTTCATGTCCCTGCTGTTGCAGACCATCTTAGTGGCGTCAGTGGACTTGATGTACATCTTCTAGCACATCACTGTCTGGAGTTGCACAACATATTCCTTCTCTTCATGGTGGGTGGGCAGCAGTTTCATTACTGAGTGCTGCCATTTGGGCTTTAATCTGCTCCCAGAATATTTATGAAGGTATGGTAGCTGGGTAAGTGACAACTTAATGAATAGTTATTAACTGGAAGTCATTAGTACTAAGTGCAAAATCCTGAAACTTCAGAATGTTGAAACTTTACAGTGTTAAATTTAAAATACCTGCTAATAGGATACATATACTGCATTGGTACACTGCACCAGTACAGTGGCAGTCAACAAACAGTATCACTCCCCTCTGTGTGAAACTTGGAAACGAGCACTAACATTGGGGAGCAGGTCATGCTATCTACACATGTAGGGGAGTAGGTATCTTGATTTCAACATTTTAACATCTCAGCACTTTGACACTTTAACATTGTGCATTCAGTATTATGACTTCAATATATTGCTTTTCAGTAAGTTGACATGGGCTCTTGCTTGCCATGGAGATAGCAGATCTGACTGGATTAGGAACTCCATGTAGTTTCCTACCTGAATGGCTGGTTACTGAATGTACATTCAAGGGGATTCCTGATGGTCTTTGGCCTGGCTGCTCACCCTCAAGGATCTGGGAAAACCAGGAGAAGTCCTTGTAGCTCCCAACTAAGAAAATTGCCTTCACAGGTGCAAAACTGACACAGTTCATGGGGAAGAAGGGCAAACAGTACCTCATAACCTCTATAAAGGTGCATTGGAGGCTCAGACGTCGCCTTTGCCTTTTGGGCCTTATGGTGAGCACAGTCTTCTTGGTTCCATTCATTTTCCTGAGGATGCTGATTTTGCAGAAGATTTGACTGTGCAGCCATACTACTGCTGTGCCATCACAGACCTGTTCAGGCCTAAATAGACATAGGCAGGCACTGGAGTTGCAGATAATTCTCACCATTCTCTGTGTGTTTTTCATGCTGTTGGACTCATTATAGGTCCTGATGACAAATGCTTCACTAGTAGGTCGGGGAGCTTGCCAGTCTTCTGTATTGTTCAGGAAGGTGTACCTTTAAGAATGGGGTCTTCGTATAAACAAATTGGTGGTTCAACTGTTGTATCCAGACCTGTCTGAAAGGGGAATTGAGACCAGATCTCTTGACTTTGGGTGAAATCCTGTTTGGTGTTTCACAGTGATTGGTAAGAACTAATCTGAATTTTCTCATAAAAGCAGTATCAGAATTGCTCTTGCACAAGTTAATTCATTTCTGTCTTTTTGTTGTAAGGATATAATCCAGAGGGAAGAGAGCTTTTCCTGCTTTGGACATGTACTGCCAAATCATGTTGTACTTAGGGTTCATAAGTTCAGGAAAACATACATAGGTGCCAGTACTGCATGCACATAGACTAATATTTCAGGCATGGGCAGCAGTGACCTTCTAGCCTGTCAGTATACCAAAACATTTATTCCTGTAATAAGTGTCTAGGTTGTTTTTAAAAGTATCAAACTCTCTTTGCTTTAATGTAATTTGGTAGTCTATTCCATGCATCAACTACTCTCTGAGAACTTTAGTACACCTGTCCTTCCTGTATAATTTTCTACATAAGTTGTGTGATGATTCTGTACTACTTTTTGAATACCCCAAATGTTCCCAGAGGTAGTTGTCTCTAAATGCCCTACATACCTGAATAAGGTCGCCTCTTAAATATCTATGAGACACTGTTCAGATATTTTAGTATTTCATTATAACTTATGTTCTTATCCATGAGTGCCCTTGGTATATTTCTTTTGTACTCTCTAATTTCTCATGTTTGTTTTCTTATAAGGCTTCCACATTATTTCATACTCCGGTTTGAGTCTGATGTAGGTTTCAAACAATGATTTCGTAGACTTTATAACTCTTTTTATGCAGTCTATAGTTCTAGAACTGTCATTAACCAATTGGTTGATGTGGTTAGCAAAACTCGTAGCTGGGTCTACCCATGTACCCAGATCCTTAAATGAATCTACAGTTTCAGTCACTGTGTGCTCTATTTAAATATTCATTTTTAATCCATCTCGCAAAGCCTGTATGCTTAGATTTTGATGTAGGTATCAGCATGTTATTAATCTGAGCACAAATACTCAATTTAGTCAAGTTCTTTTGTATTTATGACCTATATATAACACATAATCAGTTTACCCGATTTCATGTCATTTGTACAGACTGTAGAACATTTGAAATAAAAAGAGATAGATCTGAAAGATGCAGACTAAACGGGTACGGGCCTAGGATAGAGCCCTGTGGGACACCATGTGTCCATTTACTGTATGTTACTTGCCATGTCCTATTTGTAGGCTGTACAGCTAACCGTCTTATCAAGGTTACATCAGTACTTAGTTTTAATTTATTAATTAGTGTCTTGTACATGACCTTATCAAATGCTGAAGTTAGGTCTATATACATTACATTACAGTACAATTTTTCATTTATAGCTATTAAATAGTTTGAGAACATCATGTTACAGATGGTAATAGATCTGTTTTCATCATATGTATGCTGATGTATGGCTTCAAGTCCCAAGCATTCCATTTCTGGCAATTTATCCAAAATAGCCTTCTCCATTCTTTTTCCTCATCAAGAAAATAAAATTCTGGATCTATATCACTCTGGGTTTGTCCTGTCCCCCATTCCCTTAATGATGGGTTTCACAAGTCCATGTCTCCAATCATGAGGAATCTCCTCCTACTTAAGTGACCTAGTGAATAAAAGATGTAGTGGTACTGTAAGATGTTGTCCTATTCGTATGTTCCAGTGTTCATAATATGAGGAGTCCACCTCCGACTGACTCGTACTTCTGGCCAGTATACCAAAGTCTAAATGCTACTGTAAGGTACGTGCACACTGCACATTAGTTAGCATAGGTTGGCCATAAAGAGATGGGTATAAAGCAAACGTCAGCACGTACCTACCTCAGAACTTTTCTGACACCTGTCTGATTGCCAGCTCCAGTCATTGCTCACCAGAGAAGTTGCATTTGTGCTTCAAATAAGTGCTCAGTTTTTTTCTTTATTCCTTTTGGCTGCTGTGTTTTTTTTTTTGTAGTGAGTACATGTAATCTAGGAAGGGTAAGTGTCAGTGTGGAAGCCAGATTCCACATAGACTCCCACGACTTTGCTTGTTTTGTCCAGATCGCGATCATACCACCTGCTCTGTTTGTAAGGCCTTTGTTCCAAAAATGTCAGTAGCCGTCTAGCCTCCCTTAGGTTATACTTGGAAAATCAACGCCTTAAGCACTTATCTCGAGACATGGAACCAATGTCGGGCCCTTCAGATGAGCTGCAACTCAAGAAGGCCAAAAAGCATCAGCCTGACCCAACTGCTGTTCCCCCTATTTCGGGTGTTCCTCCCTAGATCAGTGAAGGCCCGGAGGCCGCTTCAGAATCTGCAGTCTCCTTCGATGGCTACCACTGTAGAAGCCATCAAGGAATTTGCAAACACGTCCCAGAGGGATTCGCAGGCATCCGGTTTGGGCATGGGGGGGGGGGGCACAACTGGTTATCTCTGAAGGCCCACGCGGTGTCACTCAGATTTTGCGTGAAGATGATCCCACGGATGTCATGGAATGCTGCCCATCATCAGGCCCATCAACCTTTCACTGCCTAGCTCCTGAGGTGCCAAAGAAGAAGAAACTTGAAATTAAACATGTTTCTCTGGTTCCACAGGGCCAGGCTCCTGATCTAAATCCTGACTGGCAGGCCTTTACCCAAGACCTCTTTAATACCTTCAAGGCCCTTCACCAGACATCACCCCCCTTCTATTTCTTCACTGGCCTTTACTCCTTCTACCCCTTTGAATAGGCTTTCAGAGGACATCTCTTCTGAGGAGGAGGATTCATCAGGAGATGAGTGTCTGGCTTACTGTATTCAAATTGGCTCTCCTCTAGGGTATGCCTCCCTAGAGGAGGAATCTAATGGTACAAATTCCCCTGGGGAGGATATTTCCTTTGTGGAGACCATCTTGAAGATGAAGGACTTTTTTTTAAGTGGGATTGCTCCCAGGTTTCTGAAGTCCAGAAGAGGTAACGATGACCTCCTTAAGATGAAATGCCCTAATCCATCCATCAGCCACCCCTCCTGTCCTGCCAACCTTCTTGGATGTCTTCACTGCAGCTTCCAAGTGCCCAAATTCCCAGCCCCAGCTCCCAAACACCCAGACAGATTTTACAAGGTAACTGAGGATGCCAAATTCCTTTTTAAAGCACCCTCTGCTGATCAGCTACTGTTTCAGTGGCAGCAAGCTTCTAAGCTTTTGCCCTCCAACTCTCTGCTCCCATCTGATAAGGAGAGCAAGGTCATGGAGAGACTCTGGGGGGGTGTGTGTATACTTCTGCAGCCTTGGAGTTCAGGGCTGTGACCTGTCAGACGCACAAGGCCAAATATTCCCTGGCTCTTTTAGTAGATGCAGTAAAACTCCTTTCAGAGCTCCCGGATTTACCCATCAAAGCCAAGCTCTCAACCATTCTTAATTCCTCCCAGGTTACCAGGCACTTCATCAAGTGCAGCTATGGTGCTGTGTAGGCCTCAGCTAGGACTGCAGCTATGGGGTCAGTCCTGAGAAGGTACTCATGGCTTAGACTTACAGCCATTACCTGATGATATCAAAGCTAAGCTTATGGATGCCCCTCTGCACAACAAAGCTGTATTTGGCAGTGCAGCTGCAGAACTATTTAAAACTCTTCAGCAGAGGGGAAGGAACTCCAGGATTTTAAATACATTTTTGTCTCTTCTGTTCCCTGCTTCCAGAGAAACTACCCAACCAGAACCACCTTTGTTAGGAAGGCAATTAAATCTTTCCCATCCAAAGGTAAGAGGGATTCTAGGAGATGGGTTCCCTCTAAGTCTGCTTCCTCCACACCTTCTCAGAAACAGCCTTTTCAGGCCGAAATTGGTAGTCTGACTACTAGCCCACAGATCCAGCTACCCCCCTTCTCTTTGCCTCTCTCTCCCCCTCCCGGCTTGGAAACGGATAACCCAGGACTCTTGGGTCCTTTCTGCCATCAGTCAAGGCTATTTCTTGGTATGGGAAAGCCCTCCTTCCTTCACGGCATCCCACAGCCTCCACAAGACCAACTGGAATTCTTCCCACTAGTCCTCTCCTCTCCTCTCTTCTTTCTCAGGGCAGTATCCAGAAGGTACCACCCTCTCAAGGAGGAAATAATTTTTATTCCAGGATGTTTCTGGTCCCAAGAAAGGATGGCCCATTCTGGACCTCTCCCATTTAAACACCTTTCTGAAAGTCCCCACCTTTCGTATGCTGACTCTACCTATTCTTCTCCCTGTTACCCTTCCCCAGGCCTTCATGGGTGTCATTGAACATAACAGATTCTTATCTTCACATCCCCATTCACCAAAAGTTCAGGAGATTTCTTTACTTTTCTGTTGCTTTCTCTTGTTTTCAATTCTGAGCTTTGCCCTTTGGTCTGTGTACAGTACCGAGGGTATTCACAAAATGTTTAGCCCAGTCATAGCCTACTGTAAACTACAGGACATGCATATATTTCCATATTTAGAAACCCTGCTTCTACAGGCTCCATCTGCAGAAACCCTTCTGGACAATCTTTTCCTGCAGAATGTCCCTTCTGCAAGGGTTAGGATTTACTATCAACCTTCAAAAGTCTTCCCTGATCCTTTCCCTCGATCTGGTCTTCCTGGGGTGCAGGATTCTAACAAGCAGAATGATAGCTTGTTTGCCCTCAGAAAAGTTGCTGTCCCTTAGCTCCTATTTCCAGGACCTACTACCTCTTCAGTCTCTGACCACCAGGGAGATGTTCTTCATGTTTCACTGCTGCAGTCATTACATTTGGGTTATCTGCTTTGCAGTAGCCCTCAGTTGGCCTGATTAACAAAGTCTTAGGTCCTGCTTCAGTTGCTGTCCCTTCTTCCATGACGTCAGGTCGTCTCAGTGGTATAAAACATGCAGCCGACGCCATTACATCAGTCTTTCTTGCCGTGTGGTGCCAGATGCAGAAGCAGTTCGCAAGTGCCGGTTGACCGACTCCTGACATTTTCGTTTTCAAGTTTCAGAACTGAAGTCTTCAACTAAAGCTAAGTACCCCGTTGGGGAAACCTTTTCTTGCTCCTTACCGATGTCAGTAAAAGTTAATAATTGCATTACTTGTGGAAAGCAAATACCTCACAAAGATTTTCATTCGTACTGTATTCCTTGCCTAGGCCCTGACCACGACGTACCTCGCTGTAGGTTTTGTCCTTTATTTAAACAGCACACTATCCGTTGTCGGTATATCTTCACCTCTAAATATTGCGGTTCTCTGTTTAATTATCCAGAAATGTCATCGGTTAGCCTTCTGACTTACCAGGATTCTGACAAAACGTAAAGATAAAGACAGAGACAGGCCATTGAGGTCCAAAACTGCCGAAGACGCTTCTCCTAAGCCAGTTGCCAGTTCGCCGGTACTCAATAAGGTGCTTTCACAGCCCCTGATGCCCACTGTTTCTGACACTCAGGCCTCTACCGAGACCCATTTGGAGTCCGGTATGCCACAAGATGCTTCAACTGTGGAACCCGCAGATGTCTCTACCTTGGATGAGTCCGGAAACACTGTGCAGGCACCGGCTTTTGAGGGTGTATTCAGGCCTACATACTTGCATATTAAATCAATGCCTCCATCTTCATTTAGGCCAAAATCTCGAACCATGCCTAAGAAACCGATGCCAAGACCGCATGCTCAAGCCTCTAGGCCTAAAAAACAAATGATAAAAATGGCTGAAGTTCTTATAACTCTAATCAGGGGGAGCCACCCCACCCTTTCTAAGCGACCTAGGGCTGAAGTTGTTTGAGTCCTCTGACCAGGATTCTGATTTTTCTGATTATCTGGATTTGCCCTTATCTACTTTTGAGGATTCTGATGCAGAGGACTGTATTCCCTCTGCTTCTTCTCCTGAGGATTTCTCTTTTGGTGAAACCTTACATATACTCTACGGGAACATTTCCACTGGGAAAGCCAGGATTTCTCTGATTATAAAAAGAGGCTTAGGGATTTTCTACTCCTGCTTCAGCGTAGGCCTTTAGCTATACCTCCTGTGCTGGACATTGTTGGTTATGCCTTTTCAGAATCTAGTTTGGCTCCTGATTCTTTGCCTCCTGCTCCCAGAAAACCTGACAGATATTACAGGGTTCCTGATTCTCGCAAGTTCCTTTTTAGAAATCCTATTGTGGATCAAGAGACTATTTCACAGGGACCTAAGGGCATTAAGGCTTCTACTGCTAAAAATCCTACCCCCTCTGATAGAGATTGCAGGGCGCTGGATAAATGGGGTAAGAAGGTTTACACTTCTGCAACTTTGGCCATTAGGACTTTAAAATGCCAGTTTCATATGTTAAAGTATCAACAACATGTTATTGTATTGCTTAAACAGAAAATGATGTTGATTCCTTGACTGTGCTGAACATAAAGAATTACAGGATTTAATGCATTCTGCTGAACAGGTTGGAAAACATACTTTGCAATGTGGATTTGATTCATTAGAGGCCTCTTGCAGGGCTGGTGTTACTGGGTCTGTGCTCAGAAGGCATGCTTGGCTTAAGGAGCAATCTTTGCCTGATCATGTTAAAGCTAAATTGTTGGATGCTCCCTTAAATCAGAAACGCCTGTTTGGCAACAAGGCTGAGGAAGTTCTTAAAAGGATGGGAGACAAAGCTAATTCTATGCAAACTGTCAAAGATTTCTTACAGGTTCAGCCTCCTAGATTTAGTAGGCACTGGCCCACTAAGAATTGATCTTTCCGGCCCCATCCAGGTCTTCTCAAGCAAACCTCAGACACAGCAGAAACCCCAGGTTTCAGTCCCAAGGGACACACAAGACTAAGCAGTGGGGGTTTCCACAGCCAAATCTGGTAGTAGTAATACTCCCCCCATGGAAAACTGTCTCAATGACTTGGATTTAAAATTTCCAAGCACTTCCCAACTGATTGCTCCTTTAGGAGGAAGAATTAGTCTGCAGGCCAAAAACTGGGAACTCATTACCAAGGACAAATTGGTTTTAAATATAGTGTCCCAAGGATACAGATTTCACTCCCACACGTTACCAACTCCAAGCGGATGGCCAGATCTAACCCCAAATCAGTGGACGGAGGCCTAAAACAGGTATTCTCTCTCTTAAACATGGAGGCTATTCAGTTGACACCAGAGGAGGAAAAGGGACACGGTTTCTATTCAAGACATTTCCAGGTACCCAGAAAAGGCAATACATGGCGTCCTGTCCTGGACCTTTCTACTCTAAATACCTTCCTGGTGATTCCAAAATTCAAGATGCTGACTCTTCTCCAGCTGCTTCCTATGTTAGGCAAAGATGCATGGCTGGCAACACTAGACTTAAAAGAAGCATACCTGCACATCCCTATCAGGGAGTCTTGCAGAATATACCTACGCTTCAAAGTAAGCTACATGCATTATCAGTTCTCTGCACTGCCCTTTGGCTTATCTACTGCGCCCAGGGTATTCACAAAGTGCCTAGCTCCAGTCATTGCATTTTGCAGGCAAAGAAATATTCAAATATAACCATACCTGGGCAATTGTCTAATTCAGGCAGAAAGCCAGGACATAATTTTGAATCGTCTGGCCTTTGTTCAAAGGGTACTGACTTGTCTGGGGTACACCATAAACGAAAAGAAATCACACCTGGTACCCTGTCAACAAATTATATTCCTGGGAGCAAGCTTGAATACAACTTCCCAGATGGCTTTCCTCATGCCAGAGAAACGGATTCTTTTGACAACCTACTTCAAACAAGTGGCCACAAAAGCCCAGCTTATCTGCAAGGCAAATACTGCAAGCCTTGGAGTTCATGGCCTCCTGCATTCTTCTAATTCCATATGCAAGACTGCATATGAGGAAACTGCAATGGTATCTCAAAAGCCTATGGTGTAAACATTCACAGGATCTAGAAGCAATGATTCCTATCATACCTTGCCTACGCCTAGAGTTCCTTTGGTGGGCAGAGGCCTGCCACCAAAACAAGGGACTACCATTCACACTACCCCCTGCCGCCAAAACCTTGACAACAGACGCATCAAGACTATGCATGGGCGGCCCACCTGGAAGGGAAGTGCATTCAGGGCAAATGGAACCCAAGTCAAATGCACCAACACATAAATCAAAAGGAAATGTTAGCTGTACAGAATGCTCTGACAGCTTTCAAGGACCACATTCTTCCAGGACAACTAATGGTAAAGACTGACAACACCACGGTCATGTGGTACATAAACAAGCAGGGGGATAGCCATTCTTAACCCCTCTGCAGACTAGCCATGGCATTGTGGAACACAGCCTTGAGCTACCAAGTAAATCTACAAGCTCAATTCCTGCCAGGAAAACTAAATACACTGGCAGATGGACTAAGCAGAAGTCTTATGGACCCACACTAGTGGAAACTGGAACCAAGGATTTTCAACATGTTGGCAAGCAAATGGGTGAGCCCAGATATAGACCTGTTTGCCTCCCCCCAGAACCATCAATTGGACAAATTTTGCACAAGGATTTCCCGCAAACTAGCTTGGAAAGTGGATGCTCTATCCTTCAGCTGGAAAAACCTATCAGTTTATGCCTTTCCTCATCTGCTTCTGCCCTCCAAAGTACTACTAAAGATCAAACAGGACAAGCCAAGGATGATCTTAATTGCACCAGACTGGCCACGGCAACTCTGGTACCCCCTCCTGCGCAGTGCGTCATGCTTGGACCCATGGCACCTGCCTCAGACTCCTTCCCTGTTGTCTCAGCAGGAGAATTAGATTCTGCACCCTCAGCTACAAACCCTGAACCTAGCAGCCTGGCTAATTACCTAATGTCGCCTTTACCACCCCTCAGCAAATCAGTGATGGATGATATTTTAGAGGCTAGGAGGCCTAGTACTAGAAATCTTATGCTGCAAAATGGAAAAGATTTTGTACCTGGAACCAATCTCAAGGGATGAGTGCAGCAGTGCCCAATTTACCTCAGGTTCTACAATATTTGACTGAGATGCTTCGTAAGGGCTTGTCCTTTTCCTCCATCAAAATCCATGCCTCAGCCATTTCAGCTCATTATAACACAGAGCTTTGTCTTGGAGAAACTCACTCTTCCTCCTTTCGAGGCAGCTGCTACTTCTGCTGTTTCTTCTTTCGGCCTTTCCCGGTTAGGGGTCGCCACAGCGGATCATCTGTCCGCTCATGATTGGCAGTGGAGTTTTACAGTGTCGAGTTGCCAGCCCGTCGCCCAACCTTCCACAGAAGGCACACACATGCACACACTCACACCTAGGGCCAATTTATTCCTTTCCTGGAAAACAGCTTTCCTTTTAGCAGTCACTTCTGCAAGACTGGTATCTGAATTACAAGCCCTTATGGCAGTGGAGCCTTTCATCATCTTTCATGTGGACAGGGTGTCCTTCAGAACCAATCCCTCCTTCATGCCCAAGGTGGTATTCAGTGTGAATCAGTCCATTCATTTGCGTACCTTCTTTCCTAACCCTCAGAACAAAGGGGAACGGATACTGCGCTCCTTAGATGTGCACAGACAACTTAGATTCTACTTGGACAGGACTAAGCCTCAAAGGAAATCTGAACAGCTGCTGGTGGCATTTGCTGCAGGGACAGAGGGGAAAGCTATTTCAAAGCAAACCATTTCAAAATGGATAGTCACTGCATTCATTTCTGCTATAAGTACCATGGAAAACCTATCCCACAGGGCATCAGACCTCATTCAACCAGGGCTGTATCTACCTCTTCAGCCTTTCTCAGGGGAGCCCTTACAAGGGACATCCTAGAAGCTGCTACCTGGAGTTCTGTACATACTTTTTCCAAGCATTATCATTTGCCAATTTTCTCTAAATCCAGAGCTGGTTTTGCCTCTGCAGTCTTGCAGGGCCTTGTAGCTGGTCCTAATTCTGTTTAAGTTCCTCCACCCAACCTTAGTTTTGGGAATCTACCCAAATGTAATGACTGCAACAGTAAAACACGAAGAACATAGTACAGTTGTGTACACTTACCATAAATGTAGATGTTCGAGTATATTCACTGTTTCAGTCCTGGTTACCCTCCCGCCAGCCCCCTTTCTTCTTTTGGCTATACCTCTACTCTCACTTACTATGCTCAAAAAGCTTTTTGGTGTATTTGCCTTCTTGTTGGAGGTATATCCTTGTGTATTATAGATTTAATTGCTTCCCATTAGGGGGCATCTGACATCTGGGGCAAGAAAAACTGATGTAATGGCATCGGCTGCATGTTTTATACCTCTGCAGACCTGACGTCACGGAAGAAGGGACAGCAACTGACGCAGGACCCAAGACTTTGTTAATCAGGCCGACTGAGGGCTACTGCAAAGCAGATAACCCAAATGTAATGACTGCAACAGTGACTACACTCAAACATCTACATTTCTGGTAAGTTTACTCAACTGTACTTTCCTGCCCCTCCTGGGATTCATGGCTTCAACTATTCCAATGCTTCCTTCTGCCAGACTGCATATGAGAAAACTTCAATGTTTCCTGTGAACAGTTGGGAAGCAAAATTCTCACCCCCTGTAATTTGTTGTTCCCCTCCTACCCTGTCTGAAGGTGTTGTGTGGTGGATTCTTCAGGACTCCAGAAGTCCAGGCCTGTCCCTTCAACCTCTTCCACCCATCTAGGATCTGTACACAGATGTGTCAGATACAGACTGCGGTGCAACTCTGGAACAGTGGAAGGTCAGGGATGTGTGGTCCCCACCTCAGCAAAGGAGCATATCAACATAAAAGAAATGAGAGCTTTGATCTTTGTCCTCAAAATCTTCAAGTCCGGGATTTCTCCAGGGGTTCTAAGGTGGTTCACAGACAATACCACAGTCCTCTGGTACATTATCAAAGTGGGGGGGGGGACAAAGTCCTAGATCCTCTGCAGACTGGCATTATACGCCTGTGAGCTAGCCCAACAGAGTCAAATTTATCTTCAGGCTATTTACATTCCCTCAGCTCAGAATGTGATGGCAGACACTCTAAGCGGGTCCATGATTCAATCCCACGAGTTGTTGTTAAACAGGGATGTGTTTCTGGATCTGATCCATCATTGGGGTATTCCTCAGATCATTTTGCCTCCCCCATGAAAAGACAGCTTCCCAAGTACTGTGCCAGGATACCACATGGAATGCAATGTTTCTGTACCCATTCCCCCCTTCCCACTTATCCAGACAGTCCTGCTTAAAAATTCAGCGGAAGCAGCCAGGAATCTTGCTGGTGACCTCCTTTTGGCCAAGACAGCATTAGTTCCCCCTCCTCCTACATTTAGCCAAAAGCAGTCACATCAAGTTACCCCACAGGATGGGCCTACTTACACAGGACAAGGGAACTCTAGTTTTATCCACAGATGATGACCCTAAACTTGACACTGTGGGTTATAGTGCTTTAATTTCCTTCGGACACCTTTATTCTGAGGATGTGCTACAAGTTCTGCAGGAGACCAGGAAACCCACTACTAGGAAATCGAGGTTTTCCATCTGGTGTCTCAAACATACAACCACTGTTAGTAGACATCCCAGTGGTTTTGTCTTACCACTGTGAATTAATGAAGAGTGGCTTGTCTTATTCTTCAGTCAAGGCACATCTTTCTGCCATCTCTGCATGTCTACCAATGTTCCCTCCTTTAGCTTCCAGGCTGGAAGCCAAGCTGTTCCTAAAACACGTCCTTCACATTAGACTACCAAGGAAACCAGTGCCTCCTCCTTGGGATCTCAATTTTGTCCTGGAGAAACTTACCTAGTCCCCTTTGAACCAGCAATGTCATCTTCCCTGCAAAATTGTACATTCAAAACAGTTCTTCTTGTGGCTGTTACCTCTGCTAGAAGAGTCTCTGAGCTGTAGGCCCTTATGGCCTCCTCTCCCTTCAGTGTTTCATAGGGACAGGGTTTCTCTTTGGACTAACCCATCCTTTATGCCCAAGGTGGTTAATGAGTTATCCCTGAGTCAGGCTATCAATCTCCCTACCTTTTTTTTCCCTCCCCTCGATCCTCCAGTGAGAGGATTCTTCACACTTTGGATGTACATAGGTAACTTGGATACAACTTGAGCAAAACTAAGCCTATCCGTAAGGCCAAGAGATTGTTTCCCATCACCCAGGAACCCTGGGCCAACCTGTTTCCAAGTAAACTATTTCTTCCTGGATTTCTAAAACTATTTCTTTCTGTTACTCAGGCAATGGAAAGGATCTTACTTCACCTGTAAGGGTGCATTCCACGAGGGCAGTGTCCTCCTCTGGGGCCTTCTTTAAAGGATTGAACACTGCCTGTATCTTGGAGATGGCTACCTGCTCTTATGTTCATACTTTCACCAAGCACTAAACTGGATGTAATTTCCAGGTCCAA
Organism: Protopterus annectens; assembly: GCF_019279795.1. NCBI lineage: Eukaryota > Metazoa > Chordata > Ceratodontiformes > Protopteridae > Protopterus > Protopterus annectens. The sequence continues at coordinate 836,538,636 of NC_056733.1, forward strand.
GGGGGGTTTGCCAGAGCTGTACTCCATGGCTTTGTGGAAAGTGTTTCTGCTCCTCCTCCCAGTTCCTCCTCTGCATGAGCTTTGGCATTCTCCTTCATATTATGAATACGACAGCATATGAAAAGAAAGATATAGAATAGTAGTGTAAAATCTTAAGATAATTATGACAGACTCCAGCAAGTATGGCAAGTGCATATCCCCAGAATTCACTAAAGCAATAAAAAAAAAAAAAAAAAAAAACAGGCCAGCACACAAAAGCAAAGGTGCCTAAAAATATGTATGTTTATTTAAACATAAATTAGGAAAAACAGACTGGTTTCGGCTCAAAAGTTACTAGGCCTTCTTCAGTGTTAAAAATTAAACAAAAATGCCAAGCCTAATGTACATTAAAGTGTTCACACAACACAACAAAAGTCCCCCTGACTGGTTGGCTAAAGGTGCTCATTTAGACCTGGTGGAAATAATCTGAATTGCAACTTTTAAATAAAGGGCTCAACTTTGTACCTGCTTTTTTCATCTCAGAGGATTCATTAGCACAAGATGTTATTGATTTCTGCCGTCTATTGAATCTTAGGTTGCATTTTGATTCTTCATCCAATTTTTTTGATTCTGACATTTTTAAATTTCGTAAGTCTGCATTTATGCCACCTATGCATCACTAAATCCATATGTTTCAACACATGATTCTCAAAGATCTATATTTCCGGTCCCGGGATTTTGGACCAAGCCCCACAACCTTTCCAGTACTGAACAACAAATCATTAATGATTTACAAAAAAACAGGGATCTGGTCATTCTACCAGCTGATAAGGGTGGGGCTATAGTGGTCATGGACTGGTGCAAATATGATGCCGAGGCCCAGAGACAGTTGAAGGATGGTCGGTACTACATGCACATGCCCCTGGATCCTGGTCCTAAATTCAAACAACAAATTGACCAATTTCATTTGCTGGCAAGGGATGAAGGCATTATTTCTCAGTCTACTTTGTACCACCTTACTGTCCCTGATCCCAGGCACCAGTATTTATACCTGTTACCTAAGATCCATAAAAACTTACATGACCCCCCCCCCCCCCCGGGAAGACCAGTTGTATCTGGTCATGGATCTGTTACTGAACCATTGTCACAGTTCTTGACACAATATCTTCGTCCTCTTCTCAAATATGTTAGATCTCTTATCTAGGACACCACTCAGTTTCTACGGTTAATTTCGGATATACAACTTGAGCCAGATTGGTTGTTATGCACCCTTGATGTAGCGTCTCTATATACCAATATTCTTCATTGGACAGGTTTATTGGCCCTTTAGCATTGGCGCTATCAAGCCGACCTCTATCCACCCGGCTTTAACACATTTCTTATTGGCCTTGCAGAACATGTACTTACTAAGAACACCTTCTATTATCATGGTTAATGCTTCTGGCAGGTTCAGAGGATGGCCATGGGGGCTTCTTTGCCCCCATTTATGCTGACCTTTTCATGGCTTATGTGGAAGAGCACTTGATTTAGAATGTTATCCACAATTTATATCTTGAGGAAATTGATATGTGGAGACGCTACTTAGATGATTGCTGGATAGTTTGGAAAGCTGATGAGAGGCATTTGTATGAGTTCATGGAATACATCAATGGGAATAAGTGGAGTTTCCAGTTTACTGTCAATCATAATGTTAATCAGATCACCTTCTTGGATGTTTTAATTGCTAGAAATCTGGACCACACTTTGGTTACACAGAGTTTTCGCAAGAATCCACAGTATAACTCATTGTTACATGCCTCCAGCTTTCACCACCTCATATCACGTAAAACATCCCCAAATCACAGTTTTTTCGCATAAGAGAGATTTGTTCCCACCCTGATAAATACCATGATTATAAACAGGACCTCATCAACAGGTTTAAATCCCGGAGGTACAAAACTGGCACGACACTGACAGCCAGTAATCTGGCATCCTCAATGAGTAGGAATGACCATCTGGTATAGAAGGATAAACAACAACTTGGGCAACCTGTACTTAGACTAACCACCACCTTTGGACACAATACCAATGTTTTGTTAGATATTGTCAACAAACACAGATGACAGATTATTCAGTTTTGTACATGACAGATGCCTCTTTTCGTACGGTAGAGGGATAACTATGGATGTTCTTCGTGTTTTACTGTTGCAGTCATTACAGTTAGGGTAATCTGCTTGCAGGTTGCCCCCAGTTGGCCTGATTAACAAAGTCTTGGGTCCTGCATCGGTTGCTGTCCCTTCTTCCATGATGTCAGGTCATCAGGGGTATAAAACATGCAGCTGACGCCATTACATCAGTCTTTCTTGCTGCGCGGTGCCCGAAGCAGAAGCAGTTAGCAAGTGCTGGTCGGCCAACTCCTGAAATTTTCGTTTTCAAGTTTCAAAACTGAAGTCTTCAATGAAAAGCTATGTACCCCGTTGGGGAAACCAACGCCATCTTCAAATCTAAGGCCAAAATCTACTTCTATGTCTAAAAAAATGACACTTGGGCCATGTGTACAGGCCCCAATGCCTAAAAAACAAATGATCAAAATGGCTGAGGATTTAATTACCTTGATCAGGGGTACCCATCCCACTCCTGCTAAGAGGCCTAGGCAAGGCACTGACTATGAATCTTCAGATCAGGTTTCCATTTCTTCTGATTCCTCTTATGATCAGGAATTATCTATTCCCACTTATGAGGACTCTGATGCAGAAGATTCCATCCCTTCTGCTTCTCCTCCTGAGGATTTTTCCTTTGGAGAAACTTTGCATACCTTAAGGGAGCACTTTCACTGGGAGAGTCAGGATTTCTCAGAATCTAAAAAGAGACTTGGGGATTTCCTTCTTCTTCCTCAGCGTAGGCCTTTGGCTATACCTCCTGTTCTAGACATTGTTGATGATGTTTTCTCAGATTCCAGTATGACTCCTGATTTCCTGCCTCCGGCTCCTAGTAAGCCAGACAGATATTACAGGGTTCCTGACTCCCACAAATTCCTCTTTAAAAACCCTGCTGCTGACCCTGAAACCATTTCTCATGGTCCCAAGGGCATTAAGGCTTCTACTGCTAAAAATCCTACTCCTTCTGATAGAGATTCCAGGGTGATGGATAGATGGGGTAAGAAGGTTTACACATCTGCAACCTTGGCAATCATGGCTTTAAACTGTCAATTTCATATCCTTAAATATCAACAGCATGTCATGGGTTTACTTAAACAGAAAGTGATGTTGATTTCTGACTGTGTGGAAAATAGAGTTGCAAGATTTATTGCTTTCAGCTGAACAAGTTGGAAAACATACTTTGCAATGTGGTTTTGATTCCTTGGAGGCCTCTTGCAGGGCTGCTGTAACTGGATCTGTGATAAGAAGGCATGCTTGGCTCAAGGAGCAAAATCTGCCTGACCATGTTAAAGCAAAATTGTTGGATGCTCCTTTACAACAGGACAGTCTATTTGGCAATAAGGCTGAAGAAGTTTTGAAAAGGATGGAACACAAAGTTAAATCTATGCAAACTGTAAAAGATTTCCTACAAGTGCAGCCACACAGGTTCAGTAGGCACTGGCCTACTAAGAATTGGCCCTTTCCAGTACCCACCAGAGCCACCCAGGTTAAACCCAGACACTCCAAAGGCTCCAGGTTTCAGTCACAAGGAACTTACAGAACAAAGCAATGAGGTGCCTCCATGTCCAAATCTGGAAGTAGCAAGGCACCTCTCTACGGTAAACAGTCTCAATGACTTTCCTCTGCCATCTCCAAGCACCCCCTTTGGGGGGGGAAACTAGCACTTCATGCACAAAATTGGCATCTAATTACCCAGGACGTGGGTTTTAAATATAGTATCCAAGGGATACAGATTTCATTTCCACACGTTGCCACTTCCAAACGGATGGCCAGATCTGCCTCCAAATCAGTGGGCAGAGGCCCAGAAACAAGTTATGTCCCTCATGAATATGGGGGCTATTCAACCAGTACCAGAAAAGGAAAAGGGACAAGGTTTTTATTCAAGACTTTTCCTGGTACTCAGAAAAGACAAATCATGGCATCCAATTCTGGACTTATCTATTCTAAATACATTCCTGGACATTCCAAAATTCAAGATGCTGACTACAACAGTTACTGCCTATGCTAGGCAAGGATGCCTGGTTGGTAACTCAAGACTTTGGGATATGCAGGTAAGCCTCTTTTATCAGGGAATCTTGCAGAAGATACCACCGATTCAAAGCAGGCTATTTGCATTACCAGTTCTCTGCACTGCCCTTTGGCTTATCTACTGCACCCAGCATCTTCACAAAGTGCCTGGCACCAGTAATTGCATTTTGCAGACAAAGAAACATTCAAATTTATCCTTATCTGAACGATTGTCTAATTCAGGCAGAAAACAAGGACACTCTTCTACAGCATCTGGCATTTGTAAAAAGGCTTCTAACTTGTCTAGGGTACACCATAAATGAAAAGAAATCACAACTGTTACCCTCTCAAGTAATTACATTCCTGGGTGCAAGCTTGCCCAGATGACTTACCTCACGCCAGAAAAACAAATCCAATTGATGACTTAAAACCCAGTTATCTGCAAGACAAATTCTGCAGGCCTTGGGGTTCATGGCTTCCTGCATTCTACTAATTCCATATGCAAGACTGCATATGAGGAAACTTCAGTGGTACCTAAAAAGCTTATGGAGTCAACATTGTCACAGTCTGGTGGGCAGAGGCCCATAACCAAAACAAGAGACTGTCATTCATTCCACCCCCTGACACACAAACCCTGACTACAGACTCATCAGACTATGCTTGGGGGGTGCATCTGGCAGGGAGATGCATTAAGGGCAAATGGAGCCCAAATCAAATGCACCTGCATATCAACCAGAAAGAGATGCTAGCTATATAGAATGCTTTGACAGCTTTCAAAGACTTTCTTCATCCAGGACAACTACTGATAAAGACGGACAACACCACAGTCATGTGGTACATAAACAAGCAGGGGGGTACCCATTCATACCCCCTTTGCAGACTAGCCATGGCTTTGTGGAACACAGCCTTGACTTACCAAATACATCTACAAGCTCAATTCCTGTCAGGAAAGCAAAAGACTCTGGCAGACAAACTAAGCAGAAATCTTATGGACCCACACGAATGGAAACTGGATCCACAAATCTTCAACATGTTGACACACAAATGGGGGAGCCCAGACATAGTTTTGGGGTGAGGCAAAAAGATCCATCACAAATTCTGCACAAGAATCCATCACAAAAAAAGCTTGGAAAATGGATGCTCTATCCTTTAGCTGGAAAAGCCTATCAGTCTATGCCTTTCTCCCTCTGCCTTTGCTCTCCAACTTATTACTAAAAGTCAGACAGGAAAAACCAAAAATTATTCTGATTGCTCCAGACCGGCCTCGCCAACACTGGTACCCGCTCCTATGCAATATGTCACACCTTCCTCCGTGGTACCTGCCTCAGACACCTTATCTACTGTCTCAGCAGAACTATCAAATTCTACACACTCAGCTCCAAACTCTGAATCTTGCAGCATGGCTAATCAACTAATTTCACCAGTTACATCTCTCAGCAAACCTGTGATGGATGTCATTTTGGAGGCTAGAAGGCCTAGTACTAGAAAATCTTATGCTGATAAATGGAAAAGATTCTGTGCCTGGAATCAGGCACAAGGAATAAGTGCAGCAATGCCCAATATTCCTCAGATTCTGCAATATTTAACTGAGATGCTTCACAAGGGCCTATCTTTCTCCCATAAAAATCCATGCCTCTGCCATTTCAGCTCATTACAACACAGAGCCTCCCCTCTTTTCTCATCCCCTGCTAAAGCAGTATCTCAGAGGGGTCAAAAATTTAAGACCTCCCAGGAGAGCACCAACTCCTGCATGGGACCTCAATTTTTTGTTGGAAAAGCTCACCCTACCTACTTTTGAGCCAGCTGCTACTGCAGACATAAAATTTCTCTCTTGGAAGACGGCTTTTCTTTTAGCAGGCACTTCAGCTAGAAGGATTTCAGAATTACAGGTTCTTATGGCAGTGGAGCCTTTATTATTATTTTCTACCTGGACAGAGAGGCGCTCAGGACCAATCCATCCTTTATGCCTAAAGTGGTATCTAGTGTGGCTCTTAATCAGACCATTCATTTGCTAACTTTTTTCCCAAATCCACAGAACAAGGGGGAGCAGATTCTGCATTCACTGGATGTACACAGACAACTAAGATTCTACTGAAACAGGACAAAATCTCTAAGAAAATCTGAGCAACTACTGGTTGCATTTGCTGCAGGGGCAGAGGGAAAGGCTAATTCAAAGCAGACTATTTCAAAATGGATAAGCCATTGTATTCTTTTCTGCTACATGCAGCATGGTAAAGCTGTCCCCAAGGGGATCAGATCCCATTCCACCAGGGCTGCATCTACTTCTGCAGCCTTTCTCAGAGGGGTTCCTACCCAGAGACATTCTAGACGCTGAGCAGCTAGAGCTCTGTTCATACATTTACCAAGTATTACCATTTACCTCTCTTCTCTAAATCTAGAGCAGGCTTTGCCACTGCTATCCTGCAGGGCCTTATAGCTGCTCCCAATGCTGTATAATTCCATCCTCCCAACCATAGCTTTGGGATTCTACCCAAATGTAATGACTGCAACAGTGAAACATGAAGAACATAGTACAGTTGTGTACACTTACCATAAATGTAGATGTTGGAGTGTATTCACTGCTGCAGCCCTGGTGACCCACCTGCCAGCCCCCTGCTTTTCTCTCTTTATACCTCTTCTTTCTTTTACTATGCTCAAAAGCCTTTTTGTTGTATTTGCTTTTATTTGGAGATTTTTTTTTTTGTGTTCTAAATTACATGTGTGTGTGTGTATATATATATATATATATATATATATATATATATATATATATATATATATATATATATATATATATATATATATAGATCGATACATATAAAACATGTACCCATGAATTACCACATAGGTGGCAGGACGCTAAACATCGAAAGTGTGATGAGAGACTTGGGGACACAGGTGGACAGTGGTCTCACTTTCGATAACCACATCGCCACAACAGTCAGGAAATCATTCTATGTGGCACACCTCATCACTAATGGCTTTTCATCCAGAAAAAAGGAGGTCATTGTCCCACTGTACTCATCCCTCATTAGACCCATTATAGAGTATAATGCCCCGTTTGGTATGTACCTCCAAGACATCTGCAACAGCTGGAAATGCCACAGAAATACCTCACTAAAAGAATCACAGGCCTAATGCAGATGCCATATGCTGACCGTCTAAAAAAAACTCCAGCTATACTCTGTGGCATATAGCCTACTCAGAGGCGATCTCTGCTTAACATACAAGGCCATGTCAAACCCTTTGCTGTTAAACATGCTCCACTTAAAGTAATCCCAATTCCTCAGAGCCGCACACTCCAGGGATCTAAACCTTGTCCTCACAGTGAACAAAACATGCTGGAGGGATAGGTTCCTGACCCAGGACTCCCCATACTCTGGAATAGACTGCCCATACATGTCAAGCAGATCACCTCATTGGCCCTCTTCAAAAGGAACCTTGATGATTGGATGGGAGATAGGAAATTCACCCCGAGGATCATGTCAGTCGCCCTGCTAGACAGGGGCCCAGAGAAGTAAATATTGTGGGAAGAAATATCCAGGGAATTGTTATGGCTAGGCTTGCATAGGCACTAGGTACTTTGCTCCCCGTTTTGGGGGCATCTGACATCTGGGGCAAGAAAGACTGATGAAAATGGCGTCTGCTGCATTTTTTATACCCCTGACATCATAGAAGAAGGGACAGCAACCGCCACAGGACCCAAGACTTTGTTAATCAGGCCAACTGAGGGCAACCTGCCAGCAGATTACCCAAATGTAATGACTGCAACAGTGAATACACTCGAACATCTACATTTATGGTAAGTGTACACAACTGTACTTTCTGAGATAGGGACATGCTGACATCCGCTTTTTACCTGACGTCCTTTTATGGCTGACATACACTAACTGTACAAATGTGCGGTGTCACACGTACCTTACAGTAGCATTTAGACTTTGGTATACTGGCCGGATATACAAGTCCGCCAGAGGCGAACTCCCTCATATTATGAATACTGCAGCATATAGAAGAGAAGGACATCTATAGTTATGGTAAGGTTTTACACAACTATTCTTTCATGCTGACGTGTTCTCTGGTCATTATTATTAATTCCATATCCTCCGTGTGCTTTGAGTCCAGTTTGTGCAGTTCTTTTTCAGTGCACTCTGTAGTTTAAAAAAATACTGCTGTCAAAGCCACTTCTCAAGAACCACAATTGCGTCAGTTGCTTGATTGCAAACATTAATGCGGCAGACATGTAAACATTACTGTTTCTTGAGCTATGACTTTAGGAATCAAGGCTCCGTCAGCAGTTCGGTTTTATAGATTTCATTGATATTCCAAATTCACTGAGTCTTGACAATTTACACCTTCCCGATGTCTTTACTCATGCCGCACCTCCTTTCTCCAGGAGGCCCACACCAGTGAATCCCGGAACAAATTTGTGGCTACCCATCCAATCCTCTGGGTAGGGTTTAAAGCAAGATGGTGAGTCTCACTGCTTAATGTGCAATTTAAGAATGTCTGAAAGGACATGTTTAAAACTGTTAAGCAACATGTGTATTATCTGGTCCCATGGAGGAAGTATGTTTGGTCTTAGCATTTTCATTAAATTATCTTTAGCGATAATTGCCTTGCTCCTCTTAGATGTATTGATTTTTTTCTGATTTTTCTCATAAAGGTAGACCTCTTAAAGGGTGTATACATTAATATATAAGGAGTCTTGTTTAGGCTTATTTTGGTTATCACGAACTGTATGGGGTCTAACATCCAAAGACACATTACAAAAAAATAAAGTGCTCATCTTTTGGGCCCTCTGTTATGAAGTTTAAAAGCCAGTGATAAGAATTTTTATGTTTAGAGGTTGGATAGGCCCAACTTGAAAAGGTCCATGGGCTGAGCCTGCCTTCATAACTCCAGATGTGTACTCTCAAGAGACAAGCTTGTTCCAAAGTGCACAGATGAGAGACAAACCAAAAAAAGTGCACAAGTGGAGATATAAGAAGAAATTCCAAGTTACGCACTTTAGAATATTTCCTTGCAGATAAACAAATATGGTGAATAACTATTTGCCATTTACACTAGATTTGTGTATTCATTTTTCTTATTGGCTTACAAATGGACCAACTTTCTTTAAAAAGAACCTTTATCAGGACAGATTGCTTAGCAGTGATCATTTGCATTTGGAAACTGAGAATGGGACTCGTGTCCCCTGTGCTTGGAGACTTTGAGGCTCTGGAATTTTGCTTTGGGCTACAGCATTTCATTTGCTGTGCATAATCAGATCAGTCAGACGGTCATGCACTGTTACTTATTGAGGAGGGGGCAGTGATTGGGAAACCTTGTATGATGTGTGTAGAAACATGTTCTACACTGCTAAAAATTAAACTTCACATACTGAACTGTGGCATGCTAGATTTTAATTTTTAAAACTGGAATCTGTCATTCTTGTCACAAAGAAGGTTGTTTACACCTGTCCCTTTTTCCACCTTCTGAAAATCATAATCGGGGCTCAATAGAGCTCTCCAGTACGACTTTTATAAATGAGATTCATAGCAGGTAGATAATAGTGCCCACTACTACTCTTGAGTGGTTGTTGAGTGTCTTTCCCTGCACTGCATACATTTGTAATTGTAAATTCCTGTAATGCACTGCTATGTCCCAGTACAGTAGATTTCACACTCCTGAACACACAGTCACAGATTACCTAGTCTGCTCATCTGTCTAAAAGTGAATCATGTACGGACTGCCTCTAAATATCTGAATCTCCTATTATTGCCAGAATCCAAAGTATTCATCCCTTCCCCTGCATTTGAGCCATAAATCAGATCAGTGTTAGCATTCTGAATTTTTTGCAATTTGAAAAACAGTTTGAACTTTGTTAGCTTTCTTTGCCTCACTACTGCAGTGAAGCAAAATCCTTATTTACAACAAATGTTCTATAGTAAACAGTTTGAAGGAACAAATTAAAAAAATACAAGAATAAAAACGAATAATAATGTGTACAAGTCATTCCCACTTTATCCTTTTCAGTCTTTGGTGAACCAGAGCCTTATCTTAACAGTACATTAGCATAATCTTGGACTGGTGTGATTCTGGGTAGTCTTAGTACATGCATGCGTGCTCTCTCTCGAGCGCGTGCGCACACACACACTTTCTCTCTCTCTCTCTCACTGTCAGTCACTCACTCAACTCTCTCTCTCTCTTTCTGTCTCTCAGGCAACTTTGGAGAAACACTAGATGGTCCCTCCTTAGATCACTGTTGCAGTATTTCAAAATATTCTGTATGCTCATACATCTAGCATATGACCTGAGCCCATAAGCAGAAAAAAGAAATGACTGTTTTGCTGCCAGTTTGCAGGATTTTCATTCCCATTGGTCTGTTCTCAATATTGTTGGTTGCTGCCATTGCCTACACTTATTCCGATAACTGTCCCTTTGGGGAAAGTGCAGTTGTGTACACTTACCTTAAATGTAGATGTTCGAGTGTATTCACTGTTGCAGTCATTACATTTGGGTAATCTGCTGGCAGGTTGCCCTCAGTCAGCCTGATTAACAAAGTATTGGGTCCTGCATCGGTTGCTGTCCCTTCTTCCATGATGTCAGGTCGTCAGGGGTATAAAACATGCAGCCGACGCCATTACATCAGTCTTTCTTGCCATGCGGTGCCTGAAGCAGAAGCAGTTCGCAAGTGCCGGTCAGCCGACTCCTGAAATTTTCGATTTCGAGTTTCAGAACCGAAGTCTTCAACTAAAAGCTAAGTACCCCGTTGGGGAAACTTTTTCTTGCTCCTTACCGATGTCAGTAAAAGTTAGTAATTGTATTACTTGTGGGAAGCAAATACCTCATAAGGATTTTGATTTGTACTGTATTCCTTGCCTAGGCCCTGACCACGGCATACCTTGCTGTCAGTTTTGTGCTTTATTTCATCAGCGCATTTTCTGTCGTCGGTACATTTTTGCTTCTAAACATTTCAGTTTAATTATCCAGAAATGATGTCGGTTAGCCATCCAACTACCAGAATACCAAAAAAAATGCAAAGAAAAAGGCAGAGACAGGCCGTTGAGGTCCAAAACTGCCAACGACGCTTCTCCTAAGCCAGTCGCCAGTACTCAGTGAGGCGCTTTCGCAGCCCCTGATACCCGCAACTTCTGATTCGCAGGTCTCTACTGGGACCCATTCGGAGTCCAGTAATGCCGCCAGATGCTTCACCTATGGAACCCGCGGATGTCTCTACCTTGGATGGGTCCGGAGCCGCTGTGCAGGGACCGGCTTCTGAGGGTGGATTCAGGCCTACAGACTTGCATATTAAACCGATTCCACCTCCAATACTAAGGCCTAAATCTCGATCTATGACTAAAAAAAAACTACGCCCAGGCCCCATGTTCAGGCCCCTATGCCTAAAAAACAAATTATCAAAATGGCTGAAGATTTAATTACTGTAATCAGGGGCAAGAAAGACTGATGTAATGGCGTCGGCTGCATGTTTTATACCCCTGACGACCTGACGTCTTGGAAGAAAGGACAGCAACCGACGCAGGACCCAAGACTTTGTTAATCAGGCCGACTGAGGGCAACCTGCCAGCAGATTACCCAAAGGAGCAGTGTCTGCTTAATTGACCTGCTCAGAGTCACGCAGTTGGGCAGTAGAGGCTGAGGGAATCAAACCTTGCACCACTGGCCCACAGGAAACCACTCTTTAACAGTTCCTTAATTCTCTAAGCCAACTGCCAGACAAAAAAGTTAAATTTAATTAGTTCCATTTAATAAAAAATTAGATTTTGTGTGGGGGGTTTTTTTTGTGCTTCTGACAAGAATATCTGTATGAAAGGATTTGGATGAAGTGCTTAAAGCAGATGATAGTTCCCTTGCATTGTTAGAGCATCTGTGAAAGTATCTTATAGTTTGAGGATGCATAGAGCAATATGGAGGTAGCTTTGATTGTGCTGAGATGTAAGGAAATCATTCCTTGGGTGACTCCCTCCCCAAACAAACACACACCTCACATTTGCACACTTTTTTGTCATTTGAAGAAATGCCAAAATGTGTAGCTTTTGCTGAAAGTAAAATTTTTTGAGTGAACTGATTGTATGGTGCAGCAGTATGGAGCCCCCAGCTGCTGCTCAGGTGACATGGGTTTGAATGTTTTGGCCATTGTCTTTGATGTTTAGCTTGAGGGTAGGGTTGCTTGCAGCATTATAACCGACAAATGAGATTGTAGATTCCACTTATGTTAAGAACATAGAAATAGACCAGAAGACACTGGTGGACGAGTTCTGCAGTGATGCCAGTGAACTGTCACTGCTGTCTGGATAGCACCATATTGGGTTGTACTCATCATTCCAGTTCTTTAAGGTTCACTAAGCAAATCCTGATTGTGGGTCCCCAGGCTGGAGGAGGAGAGCCTGTCAGGAATCAGGGATGATCTAGTGTCACAAAATTGTTAAGGGGCTCTAGGATAGCCAGACAGCAGTGCTGGGATGCAAATAAATGAAAGATCTTCTAGAGTATTCAGATGAGATTGATTGTAAACCATCTGTAAATCCACATGAAAATCCTGTTTCGGGTTATAATCGCTAGTATGCATCAGGAATAGCTGTCCCTCCTTGTTTATTCTGGCATTCCATAGCCAGTGGTGTTGTCTGGGATATCTTGAAGACAGAATTTTGGCATATAGTCCTAACTATGGCTCAGGCAGTCCCAGATCAGTTAGTAGCTGGGGCATCTGAGGTGCTGGCAGGAGGATGGGCATGCCCATGGAGTGGCATTCATCTAGGTGTTCCCTGTGGCAAGGTGTGATCCATAGACTGGGGGAGTAGCCCTCAAATGTAACCCATGAATGCAATTGGTGGTACCAAGAATTAGGTCATAAAATGGAAAAATTACCCTGGTAGAAGCAGTCAATGGTATCACCCTCCCCAGAATGTCCTTAGTTTCTGCACCAACTATAGCTTAGAACAGAGCTAGTCTATGGGCAGTAGGAGAGGCTGATAGGCCTGGCAGTAGATGGGGACATTCTGATAGCTGGAAAGCAAGAAGCAAAGGGCTAACAAAAAAAGAAGTTTCAGCACAGCCTAAAACATGACATTTATATTGATTTCTTTCATGCTGCAGTGCATTTTCATTTAAGAATGAGATCCAAATCCAAGTACCTTGTATTTTTAGGTATTGCAGATGGTATTCTAAAATCAGTTTGGATTCATCGTATGGTGAGAAATTGAGTTGGAATATTGCTGAATGATTTGACTGTGTTTATTTTAATGATTGAAATCTACTTTTACATGCTTGAGAAAAGGTTGAAATTAAAGGAAGCAGGGCACGATGTAGTGAACCCTTGGCCTTGATTCCAAGGATAACATACGAGATGTCTGACATTTGGAACCTTCAGTAACTGCACAGGACATGAAGCCCAGAGCTGTTGGAAGAAGCATACTCAACAAAAATTCGGCATACTGTGACTTGCTGAAAAAATATGGAGTATGTGAAGTTCTTCATGTGAAGGAAATGCTTTATACAAGATGGAATTTAGAATGCTACCAAAAACATTTTGAAGATTGTAACTCTACAGCTGCTCCATGATGAGCCTGACTTAAGCTGTCGAACATTTGTGGCATTTTGTTAACACTCGTCTAAACAGCTAAACTGGGTAGCATGAACACATATCCATTCTACAAAACATGGGTCTAATGAAGTCTTTCTCAGTGTGAGTTGTTAAAAACAAAAGCTCCAACTTCATTTCTATTTTTCATGATTTTATAACAAGTCTGAGTGTCAAGTTAATTTCCAGTGTCATGGATCTTCTCTGCCTTCAGGTCTTTATTTTTAAGACTGTAAATCTAACTGCTCCGTAATAAGTCTGACTTAAGATTCTGAATATTTCTAAAATTTTGTTGGCACTTGTCTGAAGTACTGAAATCTCTCTGGAATGAGGCAGAATTCTGACTAGGGTGAATTCAAATACCAATTGTACAAAAATATTGGGTGCATACTTTTAACTGTTAGTGAGTTAGTGATTAGCATGTTTGTTACACATAACGTCCAGCAAATCCAGTTTGCAATATAGACTTATGGAAATTTAGATGAAATCTGATGTTTATGTATTATTTACTAAGCCCACTGGCATAACATGGTGTCAGAAGTCGAGAAAATATCTGCCATAACTGAAGAAGTGTATCTGCAGAAGTGAAGAATATACTTACTCTCTCAATAGTTTTGTGTTTAGAAGTGCAGAGGTATAATTTGCACTGGAAATAGTTTTCATCTGCAGACACAAGCATTTATTTCATTACAACAGAACCTGAATTAAAATTAGAAGCTTTGGATCCAGAAGTTTGATTTATTCATTACTGTAGACATATTAACTGACAGATCTGAAGAGAATCACAGTGCACCATTCCTGCATGATGTTCTTCGTGCTTCGTGTTTCATTGTTGGTCATCACATTTGGGTTATCTGCCTGCAGGTAGCCCTCAGCTGGCCTGAATACCAGAGTCTTTGGATTTCTGCGTCGGATGCTGTCGCTTCTTTCTTGACGTTGGGTCGTCAGGGGTATAAAACATGCAGCCGATGCCATTACATCAGTCTTTTCTTGCCGTGCGGTGCCGAAGCAGTAGTAGTTCGCAAGTGCAGGTCAGCCGGCTCCTGAAATTTTCGTTTTCAAGTTTCAGACCTGAAGTCTTTAAAAGATAAGTAACCCTGTTGGGGATCCTTTTTTCTTGCTCTAACCGATGTAAAATTGTCTAGCCTGTGGAAAGAAAATACCTCATAGAGATTTTCATTCTTACTGTGTCACCTGTTTAGGCCCAGACCACAACATCCCTCGCTGTCTGTTTTGTGCCTTGTTCAATGCCCAAACTATTCATCGTCTGGCTATTTTTGTAGCTAAATACTTTCGTTCTTGATCTCCGTACTCCGAAATGGCTTCTTTAAGCCATCCGACTATCCATCTTCTGAAAAAACGTAAGGATAAAAACAGACACAGACCGCATAGGTCCAAAACTGCCGACGACGCTTCCGTTAAGCTAGTCACCAGCCCACCAGTACTCAGTGAGGCACTTTCGCAGACCCTGATACCCACTACTGCAGATTCGCAGGCCTCTACTGAGACCCATTCGGAGTTCAGTATGCCACGAGATGCTTCTTCGAGTATGGAACCTGCGGTTGTCTCTACCTTGGATGGATCCAGAGCCGCTGTGCAGGCACCAGCTTCTGAGGGTGTATTCAGGCCTACCAATTTTTATATTAAGCTGACGACTTCGTTTCAAGCTAAGAATACTGAATTCCTCAGGTCTAAAGCTATTCTCAGGTCCATA